>NC_086447.1:542411225-542503725 GCF_028390025.1 Pseudophryne corroboree | reverse complement strand
CCCCTACTCTAGTTCGCTCATTCTCCTCCCTTATCATTTCAGACCACCTATTGTACCCAGACAGCTCTCCCTTCCACCCGCAATCACCCCCATTCCCCTCCTTCTAACAACCCCACTACCAATCACCTCACCCTCCATTATCGCCAGTTTGCCTCCTTCATCCACCCACCCTCTATTACCCCAACTTTCATTACTTTTACACTTCTGTCCCCTGTACTAACCACTCCACTACACCTCCCATCCTTCTATTATCTCTTCATCCTTTATTACCTCCATTCCTGTTCCAGACACCTCTCCCATACCCTAAGGAAACCATCATCTGCCTTACTCTATTATCCCAATGTACTCCCCTCTGATACTCCCATGGCTCCACTCTTACCACCTATGTCCCGCTGTCTCAATTTCCCTTATTCATCTTTCATAAAATCCAAGACCCATTCTCTAGTTCCTTCATTACCCTTCCCTGAAGTTACAGAGCCCAATTCCCTTCTACTACTGCTCCAATCCCATTTACCCCACACCTATTATATCATTCTCCCTACATTACCCCTCTAATACCACACTGCGCTTTCTGCTGTTTCAATCCCATTTACTCCACAACTATTATATCATTCTCCCCCCTTTACCCCTCTAATACCCCACTGCTCTTTCTGCTGCTCCAATCCCATTTACCCCACACCACACCACCTCATCTCATCCTCTCTCCATTACCACCTCAATTACAGTTTAATGCCAAAAAAATGCAAAATCATGCACTTGGGGTCTCAAATATCCAAAGGCTAAATATAGTATTAATGGCATTATACTGGGAACTACTGAGGAGGAAAGGGATCTAGGAGTCACTATCTCAGGTAACAAAGGCTAAATATAGTATTAATGACACTATACTAGGAACTACTGAGGAGGAAAGGGATCTAGGAGTCACTATCTCAGGTGACATAAAGGCAGGTAAGCAACGTAACTAATTTGACTAGAAGATTTCACTTTGCGCTCACCGATACGGGCATATTGTTGTGGGCAGCAAGATTGTAAGATGGGGCTTCCCCAAAACCTCCCTATAAAATACTAACAGTGAAATGGATTGTAACTGCGCCTGTCAGGCAATGAATATATGGATGTGCTTGAAAGACATGTAAGAGAGGGAAAAAAAATAAGAATTTACTTACCGATAATTCTATTTCTCATAGTCCGTAGTGGATGCTGGGAACTCCGTAAGGACCATGGGGAATAGCGGCTCCGCAGGAGACTGGGCACAAAAAGTAAAAGCTTTAGACTAGCTGGTGTGCACTGGCTCCTCCCCCTATGACCCTCCTCCAAGCCTCAGTTAAGATACTGTGCCCGGACGAGCGTACATAATAAGGAAGGATCTTGAATCCCGGGTAAGACTCATACCAGCCACACCAATCACACCGTACAACTCGTGATCTGAACCCAGTTAACAGTATGATAACCGTAGGAGCCTCTGAAAAGATGGCTTCCAACAATAAACAACCCGATTTGTTTGTAACAATAACTATATACAAGTATTGCAGACAATCCGCACTTGGGATGGGCGCCCAGCATCCACTACGGACTATGAGAAATAGAATTATCGGTAAGTAAATTCTTATTTTCTCTGACGTCCTAGTGGATGCTGGGAACTCCGTAAGGACCATGGGGATTATACCAAAGCTCCCAAACGGGCGGGAGAGTGCGGATGACTCTGCAGCACCGAATGAGAGAACTCCAGGTCCTCCTCAGCCAGGGTATCAAATTTGTAGAATTTAGCAAACGTGTTTGCCCCTGACCAAGTAGCTGCTCGGCAAAGTTGTAAAGCCGAGACCCCTCGGGCAGCCGCCCAAGATGAGCCCACCTTCCTTGTGGAATGGGCTTTTACAGATTTTGGCTGTGGCAGGCCTGCCACAGAATGTGCAAGTTGAATTGTACTACAAATCCAACGAGCAATCGTCTGCTTAGAAGCAGGAGCACCCAGCTTGTTGGGTGCATACAGTATAAACAGCGAGTCAGATTTTCTGACTCCAGCCGTCCTGGAAACATATATTTTCAGGGCCCTGACTACGTCCAGCAACTTGGAGTCCTCCAAGTCCCTAGTAGCCACAGGTACCACAATAGGTTGATTCATGTGAAACGCTGAAACCACCTTAGGGAGAAATTGAGGACGAGTCCTCAATTCCGCCCTATCCGAATGAAATATCAGGTAAGGGCTTTTATAGGATAAAGCCGCCAATTCTGATACGCGCCTGGCTGAAGCCAGGGCCAACAGCATTACCACTTTCCATGTGAGATATTTCAAATCCACTGTGGCAAGTGGTTCAAACCAATGTGATTTTAGGAACCCTAAAACTACATTGAGATCCCAAGGTGCCACTGGAGGCACAAAAGGAGGCTGTATATGCAGTACCCCTTTGACAAACGTCTGAACTTCAGGCACTGAAGCCAGTTCTTTCTGGAAGAAGATCGACAGGGCCGAGATTTGAACCTTAATGGATCCTAATTTTAGGCCCATAGACAATCCTGCTTGCAGGAAATGTAGGAAACGACCCAGTTGAAATTCCTCCATAGGGGCCTTCTTGGCCTCACACCACGCAACATATTTTCGCCAAATGCGATGATAATGTTTTGCAGTTACATCCTTCCTGGCCTTGATCAGGGTAGGGATGACTTCATCTGGAATGCCTTTTTCCTTCAGGATCCGGCGTTCAACCGCCATGCCGTCAAACGCAGCCGCGGTAAGTCTTGGAACAGACAAGGGGACAGATGTATTAACCTGGAGATGGCATAAGGAAGTGATAAACCAGTGATAGATGCAAGGTGATAATGGCACCAGCCAATTAGCTCCAATATGTAAATTAGCAGTTAGGATCTGATTGGCTGGTGCCTTTATCACATTGCACATATCACTGATTTATCACTTCCTTATGCCTTCTCCAGGTTAATACATCTGCCCCAAGGTCCCTGCTGGAGCAGGTCTTCCTTAGAGGTAGAGGCCACGGGTCCTCCGTGAGCATCTCTTGCAGCTCCGGGTACCAAGTTCTTCTTGGCCAATCCGGAGCCACGAGTATCGTTCTTACTCCTCTCCTTCTTATGATTCTCAGTACTTTTGGTATGAGAGGAAGAGGAGGGAACACATATACCGACTGGAACACCCACGGAGTTACCAGAGCGTCCACCGCTATTGCCTGAGGGTCCCTTGACCTGGCGCAATATCTGTCCAGTTTCTTGTTGAGACGGGACGCCATCATGTCCACCTTTGGTTTTTCCCAACGGTTTACAATCACTTGGAAGACTTCTGGATGAAGTCCCCACTCCCCCGGGTGGAGGTCGTGTCTGCTGAGGAAGTCTGCTTCCCAGTTGTCCACTCCCGGAATGAACACTGCTGACAGTGCTATCACATGATTTTCCGCCCAGCGGAGAATCTTAGCAGCTTCTGCCATTGCCCTCCTGCTTCTTGTGCCGCCCTGTCTGTTTACGTGGGCGACAGCCGTGATGTTGTCCGACTGGATCAATACCGGTTGACCCTGAAGCAGAGGCCTTGCTTGACTTAGGGCATTGTAAATGGCCCTTAGCTCTAGGATATTTATGTGAAGAGACGTTTCCATGCTTGACCACAAGCCCTGGAAATTTCTTCCCTGTGTGACTGCTCCCCAGCCTCTCAGGCTGGCATCCGTGGTTACCAGCATCCAATCCTGAATGCCGAATCTGCGGCCCTCTAGAAGATGAGCCTTCTGTAACCACCACAGGAGAGATACCCTTGTCCTTGGAGATAGGGTTATCCGCTGATGCATCTGAAGATGCGATCCGGACCATTTGTCCAGCAGATCCCACTGAAAAGTTCTTGCATGGAATCTTCCGAATGGAATCGCTTCGTAAGAAGCCACCATTTTTCCCAGGACTCTCGTGCACTGATGCACTGACACTTGTCCTGGTTTTAGGAGGTTCCTGGCTAGCTCAGATAACTCCCTGGCCTTCTCCTCCGGGAGAAACACCTTTTTCTGGACTGTGTCCAGAATCATCCCTAGGAACAGTAGACGTGTTGTTGGAATCAGCTGTGATTTTGGGATATTTAGAATCCACCCGTGCTGACGTAGCACTACCTGAGATAGTGCTACTCCGACCTCTAACTGTTCCCTGGACCTTGCCCTTATCAGGAGATCGTCCAAGTAAGGGATAATTAA
Organism: Pseudophryne corroboree; assembly: GCF_028390025.1. Classification (NCBI taxonomy): domain Eukaryota; kingdom Metazoa; phylum Chordata; class Amphibia; order Anura; family Myobatrachidae; genus Pseudophryne; species Pseudophryne corroboree. Next base: position 542,499,550 of record NC_086447.1, on the reverse strand, counting down.
TACGCCTATTCTTCGAAGAAGAATCATCATTTCGGCCATTACCTTGGTAAAGACCCGTGGTGCCGTGGACAATCCAAACGGCAGCGTCTGAAACTGATAATGACAGTTTTGTATCACAAACCTGAGGTACCCTTGGTGAGAAGGGTAGATTGGGACATGGAGATAAGCATCCTTGATGTCTAGAGATACCATATAGTCCCCTTCTTCCAGGTTCGCTATCACTGCTCTGAGTGACTCCATCTTGAATTTGAACCTTTTTATGTAAGTGTTCAAAGATTTTAGATTTAAAATTGGTCTCACCGAGCCGTCCGGCTTCGGTACCACAAACAGCGTGGAATAATACCCCTTTCCCTGTTGTAGGAGGGGTACCTTGATTATCACCTGCTGGGAATACAGCTTGTGAATAGCTTCCAATACTGCCTCCCTGTCGGAGGGAGACGTTGGTAGAGCAGACTTCAGGAACCGGCGAGGGGGAGACGTCTCGAATTCCAATTTGTACCCGTGATACTACCTGCAGGATCCAGGGGTCCACTTGCGAGTGAGCCCACTGCGCGCTGAAATTCTTGAGACGGCCCCCCACCGTGCCCGAGTCTGCTTGCAGAGCCCCAGCGTCATGCTGAGGACTTGGCAGAAGCGGGGGAGGGCTTCTGCTCCTGTGAAGAGGCTGCATGGTGCAGTCTTTTTCCCCTTCCTCTGCCCCGGGGCAGGAACGAGCGGCCTTTTTCCCTCTTGCCCTTATAGGGACGAAAGGACTGGGTTTGAAAAGACAGTGTCTTTTTCTGCTGAGAGGTGATAGACCGACCCCAAATAACTCCTCCCCTTTATACGGCAATACTTCCATATGTCGTTTGGAATCCGCATCACCTGACCACTGTCGCGTCCATAACGTTCTTCTGGCAGAAATGGACATCGCACTTACTCTAGATGCCAGGGTGCAAATATCCCTCTGTGCATCTCGCATATATAGTAATGCATCCTTTAAATGCTCTATAGTTAATAATATACTGTCCCTATCCAGGGTATCAATATTTTCAGTCAGGGAATCCGACCAAGCCACTCCAGCGCTGCACATCCAGGCTGAGGCGATCGCTGGTCGCAGTATAACACCGGTATGTGTGTATATACCTTTTAAGATATTTTCCAGCCTTCTATCAGCTGGTTCCTTGAGAGCGGCCGTATCAGGAGACGGTAACGCCACTTGTTTTGATAAGCGTGTGAGCGCCTTATCTACCCTAGGGGGTGTTTCCCAACGTGCCCTAACCTCTGGCGGGAAAGGGTATAGTGCCAATAATTTATTTGAAATCAGCAGTTTTTTATCGGGGGAAACCCACGCTTTATCACACACCTCATTTAATTCATCTGACTCAGGAAAAACCACTGGTAGTTTTTTCACACCCCACATAATACCCTTTTTTGTGGTACTTGTAGTGTCAGAAATGTTCAAAGCCTCCTTCATTGCCGTGATCATGTAACGTGTGGCCCTACTGGACATTACGTTTGTCTCGTCACCGTCGACACTGGATTCAGTATCCGTGTCAGGGTCTGTGTCGACCATCTGAGGTAACGGGCGTTGTAGCGCCCCTGACGGTGTCTGAGACGCCTGAACAGGCACTAATTGATTTGTCGGCTGTCTCATGTCGTCAACAGTTTTTTGCAAAGTGCTGACATTGTCACGTAATTCTTTAATTACTACCATCCAGTCAGGTGTCGACTCCCTAGGGGGTGACATCACTAACACAGGCAATTGCTCTGCTTCCACATCATTTTCCTCCTCATACATGTCGACACAATCGTACCGACACCCAGCACACACACAGGGAATGCTCTGATAGAGGACAGGACCCCACTAGCCCTTTGGGGAGACAGAGGGAGAGTTTGCCAGCACACACCAGAGCGCTATATATATACAGGGATAACCTTATATAAGTGTTACTCCCTGTTATAGCTGCTGTATTTATATATTAGCTGCCAATAGTGCCCCCCTCTCTGTTTTACCCTGTTTCTGTAGTGCAGGATTGCAGGGGAGAGTCAGGGAGCCGTCCTTCCAGCGGAGCTGTGAAAGAAAATGGCGCTTGTGTGCTGAGGAGAAAGGCTCCGCCCCCTTCACGCTGGCCTTTTCTCCCGCTTTTTTCAGGAAACTGGCAGGGGATAAATGTATCCATATAGCCCAGGAGCTATATGTGATGCATTTTTTTTTTTAGCCATATAAGGTTTTTATATCGTTTTTATTGCGTCTCAGGGCGCTCCCCCCCAGCGCCATGCACCCTCAGTGACCGGAGTGTGAAGTGTGCTGAGAGCAATGGCGCACAGCTGCGGTGCTGTGCGCTACCTTATTGAAGACAGGACGTCTTCTGCCGACGATTTTCCGGACCTCTTCAGTCTTCTGGCTCTGTAAGGGGGCCGGCGGCGCGGCTCCGGGACCCATCCAGGCTGAACCTGTGATCGTCCCTCTGGAGCTAATGTCCAGTAGCCAAGAAGCCCAATCCACTCTGCAGTCAGGTGAGTTCGCTTCTTCTCCCCTTAGTCCCACGATGCAGTGAGCCTGTTGCCAGCAGGACTCACTGAAAATAAAAAACCTATTTAAACTTTTACTTCTAAGCAGCTCAGGAGAGCCACCTAGCTTGCACCCTTCTCATTCGGGCACAAAAATCTAACTGAGGCTTGGAGGAGGGTCATAGGGGGAGGAGCCAGTGCACACCAGCTAGTCTAAAGCTTTTACTTTTTGTGCCCAGTCTCCTGCGGAGCCGCTATTCCCCATGGTCCTTACGGAGTTCCCAGCATCCACTAGGACGTCAGAGAAAATTATTTACTAAGTTCGTTATCGACAGACAATTCTAGATGTCACAAATCACATAACAATCACAGTTGGCTCTTGATAAAAGAAATAGGGAAATTGCAATAGAAAGAACTAAATGAGAAAAAGAAAAGATGGGGGGTTGCTGGTACTTGTAGTGTCCCTATAGAGGGAGTGTGATTAGTCTTATGTCCACTAGAGGATGGCGTCCCACCTCTCTGTGTATGAAGTGTCTTGTGTAATGAAGGGAGCCCCTAAATAGTCCCAAAACGTGTTACGGTCTCTATTGGTCCGGCACTCAGGTGGTGGAGGGGGGGGGGGGGGGGTGTAAACAGAAGCCGGGTGACGATGGTAAATACCTCCAATGATTGTAAGGGCTGCCCCTATGTTGTACTATGGGTGGGGGAACTGTTAGCAGCGGTTCAGATATAAGAGCTCCGGACACACTGTCCTCACCGGGGTCCGGGTATGATCAGGATGACACTGCGTGACAAGCGCCCTAATGATCCCCAGGATTCAGTGCCAGTATTAGGAGGGGGGGGAGGTGGGGGTGGGGGGGAAGAGTCAACAGCTTCGAGGCCTGTGTAGGACGGTCCGCCAGGCTTGTCTCCTCTCCTTACAGAGTCTTACCTGTTCCTACGCTCTGTGTGTCTCAGCGTCCACCTGCTTCTGTTCTCCTCGCGTCTCCTACAGCTGCTGCTGTTTCCTGGTGGCTTCTGGTTAAGGATTCTTATCATGTGGCCGCCGCTGCTGTGGCTCCGCGCTCTCCTCGTACACCGGTGTTTCTGAGGGAACCTGAAAGAAGTTTGGATAGAGCTCTGATTAGTGGTGATTCTGCTTGCATGCAGGGGCTGGTTCTCCTACGCGTATCCACCCACTGGGGTCTTTGTCAGGGAGTCTGTAATGGCCATCTTGATAAAGACCCCATCTTGACCGGGAATTCTGGGGATCATTAGGGCGCTTGTAACGGAGCGTCATACTGATCATACATGGACCCCGGTGAGGACAGTGTGTCCGGAGTTCTTATATCTGAACCTCTGCTAACAGTCCCCACACCCATAGTACAACATAGGGGCACCCCTTACAATCATTGGAGGTATTTACCATCGTCACCCGGCTTCTGTTTACACCACCACCACCACCACCTGAGTGTCAGACCAATAGAGACCGTAACACGTTTTGGAACTATTAAGGCGCTCCCTTCATTACACAAGACACTTCATACCCAGAGAGGTGGGACGCCATCCTCTAGTGGACATTAGACTAATCACACTCCCTTTATTAGGGACACTACAAGTACCAGCATTTCTTTTTCTCATTCAATTCTTTCTATTGAAATGTCCCTATTTCTTTTATCAAGAGCCCACTGTGATTGTTGTTATGTGATTTGTGACATCTAGAATTATTGTCTGTCTATAACGAACTTAGTCAATCATTTATTTTTTCTCTTTTACAAGTCTTTCAAGCACATCCATATATTCATTGCCTGACAGGTTCAGTTACAATCCATTTCACTGTAAGCAATGTAACACAGCAATGAGGAAGGCTAGTCAGATGCTTGGTGCATAGGGAGAGGAATCAGCAGCAGAGAGAAGTGATAATGCCACTGTATAGGTCACTGGTACGGCCTCATCTAGAATACTGTGTCTAGTTCTGGAGGATATATCTTCAGAAGGATATTATTACATTAGAGACTGTACAAAGAAGGGCAACTAGTATGGTGCATGGCCTACATCACACAACATACCCAGAAAGACTAAAACATCTCACTATGGGGGTCATTCCGAGTTGATCGCTCGCTAGCAACTTTTTGCAGTACTGCGATAAGGTTAAATCTCGGCAAAACTGCGCATGCATAAGCACCGCAACGCGCAGGCGGGTCGTACGGGTACAAAGAGGATCGGTGATGGGTGATGGATTTAACGAAGAATCCATTCGCACAGCGGAACGTAAGGTCATTTGACAGAAAGAGGGCGTTTGTGGGTGTTAACGGACCGTTTTCTGGGAATGTTTGGAAAAATGCAGCTGTGTCCAAGCGTTTGCAGGGCGGGTGTCTGACGTCAATTTCGGGACCAAAAAGACTGAAGTGATCGCAGCGGCTGAGTAAGTCCAGAGCTACTCAGAAACTGAAAAAAAAAAGGTTTTTGTGCCGTCGGCTGCAAAAGTGTTCGCACACTTGCAAAGCTAAAATACACTCCCCCATAGGCGGCGACTATCTGAAAAAAGTTGCCAGCGAGCGATCAACTCGGAATGACCCCCCTATGTGCAGTGTGGAGCAGAGAAGGGAAAGGGGGGACATGATAGAGATTGTCACATATATCAGGGGTAAAACAAGGTCCAAAAGGGAAACATTCTCCAAATGAAGAGAAGTAATAGGACACGAGGACATGCACTGACACTGGAGGGAGGTTCAGGGGAAATTTGAGGAAAAATGACTTCACAGAAAGGGTAGTGGATAAGTGGAATAGCCTCCCATCAGAGGTGGTAGATGCTAAGACAGTACAGCAATATAAACATGAATGGGATAGACATAAGGATACCCTTACACAGAAATAAGGATCAAATAGGTCACCTGGTCACCCTGCCAGCTCCATACGTGCAGTGATATAGCAGTGTTACATCGCATCAGCAGTCCCGATCACCCTGCCAGCACCATATGTGCAGTGAGATAGCAGTGTTACATCATATCAGCGCTCCCGGTCACCCTGCCAACTCCATACGTACAGTGATATAGCAGTGTTACATCACATCAGTGCTCCTGGTCACCCTGCCAGCTCCATACGTGCAGTGATATAGCAGTGTTACATCATATCAGCGCTCCCGGTCACCCTGCCAACTCCATACGTGCAGTGATATAGCAGTGTTACATCACATCAGTGCTCCTGGTCACCCTGCCAGCTCCATACGTGCAGTGATATAGCAGTGTTACATCACATCAGTGCTCCTGGTCACCCTGCCAGCTCCATACGTGCAGTGATATAGCAGTGTTACATCACATCAGTGCTCCTGGTCACCCTGCCAGCTCCACACGTGCAGTGATATAGCAGTGTTACAACACCTCAGCTCTCCTGGTCACCCTACCAGCTCCACACATGCAGTGATATAGCTGTATTACAATACATTAGCGCTCCCAGTCACCCTGCCAGCTCCATAACGTGCAGTGAAATAGAAGTATTACCTCCCTCTCTCCCCGCTCCCCTGGCTGCAGCGAGCGCGGTGTGCGCCCGCTGCAGCCGGCGTCGCTAACTGACGCTAGAGGTCAAAATTGACTGATGGAGACTACGGTGTGGTCGCTGTCACCATGCGTCAATGGAGGCAAGTACACTGCTGGCTGCTGCCTGGGCCGGATTAACAATGGGGCGGATGGAGCTGCAGCTCCAGGCCACCCCATGAAAATAGGCCCACAGCATCCCCTGCTGCTGGAAACAGGAAAAAATATTTTTCCTATCACAGCAAGTCAGCAGCACCAGAGAAGCCTCAGAAGCCCTCTCTGCGCTGAAAAATGTGTTTTTTCCTCCCCTGTGCCGTGACCTCACACTTTGTGAGACATGCCACAGGCGCCTCCCCTCTCCTGTGCACCACAGCAGCAACCAGCAGTGTACTTGCCTCCATTGACGCATGGTGACAGCGACTTAGCCGCTGTTTCAATCCCGTGACCCCTCTGACGAGCCAGCTAGTGGTGCTTACTGCTTACTTAATGGTAGTTTTTTTATCTTCCAAAGGGGGCGTGGTCACGGGTCCGTGATTAGGCCACGCCCCCACCTTTTCCGGATCTGCCTGTCTGCTCCTGCTGTGTCCGCAAAGCCCAGTGATGAGTGATTGGGGGAAACAGGGGAGAGTGGGAGGGCTGTGGGAAACAGGGTATGTGTGTTGAAAGGACAGACAGGTGTGTGTAGGGAACAAGCAGTGCCATATTAAGTTCCACATGGGCCTGGAGCTGAAATTTACAAAGGACCTATTATATATGACCGCCGAGGATGTGACTAGTGATGTGGCGGGGCATGACCTGTAGCACCCACTATTACACACTCACCGCAGCACCTGTTACTACACTCTCACCGCAGCACCCGTTACTACAGACACACGGCAGAACCCCTTACTACACACACTTTTGCACCCGATACCACATTCACACCACAGAATACATTACCACACTCGCTCCGCAGCAGCCCTTACTACACACACAGCAGCAGCAGCCCTTACTACAATTACATGGCAGAACCCCTTACTATACTCACATAGCAGAACTCCTTACTGCACTCACACAACAGCACCTCATACTACAGACACACAAAGCAGCAACCCTTACTCAGGGCCGGATTAACAATGGGGCGGATGGAGCTGCAGCTCCAGGCCCCCCATTGAAAATAGGCCCACGGACTCCCCTGTAGCTCAGCCAGTGTTGACGGAAAATAAAATTCCTGTCACAATCAGCGCAGCTCATTCGCCCATTGGTCACTGGAAATAACATGTCATAAGCCCAGCCGGCCAACAGAAGCACCGCCCCTGGACCCCACCGAAAAACAACCTCAATTACCTGTCAGATGCTCCATCCCGTGCTGCCAGATGTCCTGCCTCCCGAACCAGTCCGAAGCCCCGCCTCCCAGACCGATCTGAAGCCCCGCCTCCCAGACCGATCCGAAGCTCCTCCTCCCAGAGCCATCCGAAGCTCATGCTCAGCTCGCATGCTGTGAATACTTTTGAACTGCTACTTTCAAAGCAGCCATACTGGTAGCAGAGGCTTAGAGCTGGTGGCCAGTGGGGACGTGGGGGAAGGGGGGAGCGGGGGAGGGGGGGGGGGGGGGGGCAGGGGAGGAGGGGCTGGGGGGATAAAAGACATTTGTAATAGACATTATGCAGCAGTTACCACAAGGGTCACAGATTTTCCTGTTCGCCACCAGACCCCATTTCTGTTCTTCCCCCTGTCCTCTGCTGCCCTTCTCCCCGCCCGATGCTCTCATAAAGAGAAGCACAAGGGTGGTGTACCATCCGGTTAAGTTTTTCCTTAATAGCCTGGGACGTCAGATGTGGCTGCAGCAGCCTATAGTATGCCCCCTTCCTCTCCTGAATTTCTACCCACACCACACCTGCGCCTCTGACCCCTCTCCACCTGCGTCTCTGCCCCCTCCCCAACCACATCTCAGCTCCTGCATCTCTGCCACCTCCCCTCCTGCGTCTCTGTCCCCACTACACCTGTGTCTCTGCCCCCTCTCCACATACATCTCTGCCCCCTCCCCACCTACATCTCTGCCCCCTCCCCAACCGCATCTCAGCTACTGCGTCTCTGCCACCTGCCCTCCTGCGTCTCTGCCCCCACCACACCTGTGTCTCTGCCCCCCTACACCTGCGTCTCTGCCCCCTCCCCACCCGTGTCTCTGTCCCCTCCCCACCTGCGTCTCTGCCCCCTCTCCACCTGCGTCTCTGCCCCCTACCCACCTGCGTCTTTGCCCCCTCCCCACCTGCATCTCTGCCCTTACCACACCTGCGTCTCTGCCCCCTCTCCACCTGCATCTCTGCCCCCTCCCCACCTGCGTCTCTGCCCCCTTCCCAACCGCATCTCAGCTCCTGGGTCTCTGCCACCTCCCCTCCTGCGTCTCTGCTCCCACCAAACCTGTGTCTCTGCCCCCTTTCCACCTGTGTCTCTGCCCCCTCCACACCTGCATCTCTGCACCCTCCCCACCTGTGTCTCTGCCCTTACCACACCCGCGTCTCTGCCCCCTCCCAACCTGCGTCTCTGCCCCCTCCCAAACCGCATCTCAGCTCCTGCGTCTCTGCCCCCTCCCCACCTGTGTCTCTGTCACCTCCCCTCCTGCACCTCTGCTCCCTCCCCACCTGCGTCTCTGCTCCCTCCTCACCTGTGTCTCTGCCCCCTCTCCACCTGTATCTATGCGCCCCACTCCACCTGCTTCTCCCAGCCTATCAACCTGTATCTTTACCACCTCCCCACCTGCGTCTCTGCCCCCTCCCTACCTGTGTCTCAGCTCCTGCGTCTCTGCACCCTCCCCTTCTGCATCTCTGCCACATCCCTAACAGCATCTCTGCTCCCTCCTCATCTGCGTCTCAGCTCCCTCTACACCCGCACCTCTAACCCACCCGCGCCACTGCCTCCTCCCCACCTGCGTCTCTGCCCCTTCCCCACCTGCATCTTCGCTCCCTCGACACCCGTGCTTGTGACCCACCCACATCTCTACCCCCTCCCCATCTGCATCTCTGCCCCCTCCCTATCTGCGTCTCTGCCCCCTCCCTATCTGCGTCTCTGCCCCCTCCCCACCTGTGTCTTTGCGCCCTCTCTACCTGTATCTACTGTATGCCCCCCACTCCACCTGCTTCTCCCAGCCTCTCAACCTGTATCCTTACCACCTCCCCGTCTGCGTCTCTATCCCCTCCCCACCCGAGTCTAAGCTCCTGCGTCTCTTTCTCGCAAGCTCTGTCCCTTTTTGCGATAATTGATACATCCCTGCAATGTATTCAATTATCGCAATGTGATTTTGGTCAAATGTATCACATCTGCATCTCAGATGTGGATTGTGATAAATATGCCCCATAGTGTGGAGATGTAATGTAGTATTGATATAGTGTAGTGAAGTAGTGTGGGGAGGAAGTGCAGTGATGTACAGTAGTATGCCACCACACCCCCATGCCCACACAGCGAGAAATTATCTGTGGCGCTAATCACACCCACTGCGCAGCAGCAATAGGCCCTTCATAAATTTCAGCTCCAGGCCAATGTGGACCTTAATCTGGTACTGCCCTTACTACACACACACGGCAGCACCCCTTACTACGCACACTTGCACCCGATACCAAACTCACACCACAGAACCCATTATCACACTCACTCCGCAGCACCCCTTACTACACACACATGGCACAACCCCTTACTACAATCACACACAGCAGCACCCCTTACTACACTCACACGGCAGCACCCGATACTACACACACACAGCAGCACCCCTTACAACACACAGCAGCACCCATTAACTACCCCCACCTAGCACTCATAAGCCATTCATTGATGAATTTCAACATCCCAGTGCCCACTAACTCATAAACCTCCCCACACAACCACATATACACACACACAGTACACACACCCATATATACTCACACTAGACACATAAAGTACACCCACCCACCACATACAGTATAGACCAGAGGTTCCCAAACGCAGTCCTCAAGGCACCCCAATGGTCCTGGTTTTAAATGTATCCATGCTTGGCCACAGGTAACCTAATTAGCACCTTAGTCAATTTGATTTAACCATCTGTGCTGAGCCATGGCTATACCTAAAACCTGGACTGTTGGGGTGCCTTGAGGACAGCGTTTGGGAACCTCTGGTATAGACACACAGTACACATATAAAAGTACACACACCCCCACCACTACATATACACACTCAGTACACACACACACAAAGTACACATACCACCACATCTACACACACATGAAGTACACACACACCTCCACCACCACACATACACACACACAGTACACATTACATACACACACATAAAGTACAGATGAACTCCCCCACCACCACCACATCATACCTCCCAACATTTGGATTCCTGAAGCAGGGAAGAAAGGGGGCGTGGCTTCACGTGGATGACTCAATCGCAAGCCACACCTTCAATTTCCGTCATAGTGGGGGCATGGTTAGTGCTCTGTGAGCTGCTGGCCATGCCCCCAGTCCCTCTGCCACACTGGAATAGACGCTGTGGGCATGCGCATAGTGTCTGGTCACCACTGCTCTGCTCTGAACTGAGCAGCGAGTGATAGGGAGCCTCCCAACTGGTAAAAAGAGGGAAAAATGTATTCCTTAGGATGTATAGGGGGACGGTCACTCGATTTTCTGGGGCCTCCAAGCCATTCCGGGAGAGTAGGCAAGTATGATTTTAAATGTTTCTTGTTTTTTGTCATGTACTGTCTATGTATATCGGTATTAGGACCACCAGCATTATATAAACCATGTAAACTGTAAATAATATTGTGTTTTTATGCTTTAAAACATAATAAATTGGATTATACCAGATTTTAAAAGTAGACTGAATATGTGATATTATTCATTTAGGATAAACCCTGGGAGTTATATATGCTAAGTATCCAATTTCTAAGGGCTAGTGGAACCCCTTCCCTCCTCAGCTGCTACTCATATAACAAATAGGTATTAGTGCAGCCCTCCCAAACATAGCATATACACACAAACCTCCATCACCACATATATACACACACTACACACCACATATACACACACACAATACAAACTACACACACTGTATACCCCCACATATATACACACCAGCACATATACACACACATGCCCCCACCACCACATATACACACACAAATCCCCACCATCACATATACACACACACCCTCACCACCACATATACACACACACACACACACACACACACACACACATCTCCACCACCACATATACACACACACAAAGTACACACAAACACCCCCTCCACCAGATATACACAGTATATACTTTACACACACAGTACACACTACACACACACACATAAAGTACACACATCAACCACCACATATACCCACACTCCCACCACCACATATATAAACACACGCGCACACAGTACACACACCACCACATATATACATGCACACACAGTACACACTATACACACACCCACCACTACATAGTACACATAGTACCCACACCACACACAGTACACACCACCACATATACATACAGTACACACCACATATACATACAGTACACACACATTCAGTACACACACCACACAAACAGTATACACACATTAATCAAGAAAACACTTGCCAAGCTTCCTGCAGCAGCAGCTCCCCGTACAGTCTGGGGGCGGAGCTTAGCTAAGTGGCAGCAGGACCCCCAGTGAAGGAGAGACTGGAGGACGGGCAGCCAGCAGACTGCCTGCATGGCACCATGATATGTCAGGTGACAGTGCTGGAGGCGGAGGCATGGGAGAGAGGAGGCTGCTGGCAGTTTTTTTTTTCGTGTCAACGCTGTCAGTTTGCTGTGGGCCTATTTTCAATGGGGGGCCTGGAGCTACAGATCCATCCGCCCCATTGTTAATCCGGGTCTGCCCCCTCTCAATTTTTGAGGGTTTGTAGAGTTACAAGTGATGTACAGGAAATGAAGAGACATATATTATGATGGAGAACATTATATGGAAAGGGAAACCCTAGAAACCAGCTATTAACCACTTGCCTAGCATGGTGGCATCATATGCGACCACACCAGCAAGTGCTTTATTTGACCTGGTGGCACAGGATGCGAACAGTCAGACAGACAGTGTTAGCAGCTGCAGGGAAGAGAAACTTCATGTTTTACACCTAATTCACTCATAAAAACCCGACAATCTCTGAGCGTCTTTTTGGGGGAAAAAGTGACAGTTAAGGGCTAAAGGCTCAGTACACAAATGGTTCAAAGCAAGTGCATATATATATATATATATATATATATTTATTCATGAGTGTGCTGGTTTAAAGAGAGTGTATGTGTGTGTATATATATATATATATATATATATATATATATATAGATATATAGATATATATATATACATATATAGATAGATAGATACACACACACACACACATATATATCTACATATCTACTGTATGTATAGGCCACCATACACCATACAACTCTTTAAACCAGGACACTCATGACGTGTGTGTGTGTGTGTGTGTGTGTGTGTGTGTGTGTGTGTGTGTGTATATATATATATATATATATATATATATATATATATATTTGTATACTTAATTGTTCTTAAAACTGGGTTTATGTGGTTTTGTTTGAATCTCCCAGAAGGATATGATGCAGGAAGGTTGTATGTAATTGTGCATCAACACGGATACCTGCACCTGTATGGACTGATGAAATAAACAAGCTGGACATTTCTCCAGGCTGGTGCTGATGGCTGGTGCTGATGTCAGTCAGCCAGTACACTGTGACATCACAGACACGGTATAATCGGCTGCTGCTGCCTCTGGAACCTCACTTCTCAATACGAGTTGCTTGGTGAAGGAGCTTTGAAGAGAGAGAGAGAAATTCAATATAGCGAATTATCAGCCTGAGACTGAAGATGTCTCTAGGCGAGAGGAGACCGCCCGGCCTCACTCTAATAAAAGAGGCGGACATGAACGATGACATTTACTTACAAATGGTCACTTACCACGCTGTGACGTTCGGCACAATTGTAACATCGTATGTCAGTGCTGAAATGGAAGATGCCCCAAAAGTGGTATACTACAATGGGGAGGAAGAAGAGGAGGAAGAAGAGGATGATGTCACCAGTGAGACGTGCTCCGATAGTTATTATTATCCAACCGTCTATACTGGTGATGATGATAATGATGAGGATGATGAAGATGATGGCAGAGAGGAAGATACACCTGATGGGGATACAGATGACACCAGTGCAGAAGAAGACATCTGCAATACTGAGAACTTTGACACCGTTATCACACTCGATGACAGCGATGAGGAAGACATCATTGAGGCAGATTATTACTACCCTAAGGTGAAATTTTATGTGTGGGATGGATGGCTGAAAAACACCAACAAGAGAACATCTCCAGCCAAGAAAAGACCTCCCGGCATCACTCACATAAAAGACACTGAGCCACAAATAAATGATTGGCATGACGTTCTGGACAACACCACCCAGAAAACGTCTCTAGGTTGGAGAAGGCCTTCCAGCCTTAATCTCATCTGCCATGAATGTCCTTACATTACCACCCAGAAAACATCTCCAGGTGAGAAAAGACATCCCGGCCTCACTATTATACAAGAGGTCGAGCCGCGCACAAGCGCCTGCCACACTCCTGACGAAACCACCACTGGTGCTATAAATTATAAGGCCAAATACAATGTCAGGACCTGGATACAGAGCAAGCTGGGGAGGAGATGTAAGAAGGAAGACACTGAGAATGCCTACAGCACAGAGAAAACATCCAAGAGAAATGTCTTCCAGTGGATAAGAGCAAAGCTGGGCAGAAAACCAAAGAGATCCGACTAACACGCTTACAGCGAGATACTTACATCAGCTCACCATCTTCCAGATGTAAGTAAGAACGGACTTATTATTTACCATCCTCATATACCAACTGTTTAACATCAAAGAATAACATCTATAAGTTGTACTATACAATATTGTACTATAACAACATCTAAATACAACTATAATATAACAACTTATAACATCTATATACAACTATAATATAACAACAATAAACTAAAATAACAACTACAATCGTGTTTGAGTGTTTATGCCTTGTGACTGTTACTACCATGTATGCTGGTATAGGCTCCAATTGCCACTATGTTATTTGGGTATAAATACAGGAGTCTGGTAAGGTGACAGGGTGATGGGTATGTGAGGGGCATGGGTATGGTACAATGGGGTGGTCTTCAGTATGCCGGCTGTCGGGATCCCGTCGCACAGTATACCGGCGCCGGGATCCCGACAGCCGGCATACCGACACTTATTCTCCCTCGTGGGGGTCCATGACCCCCCCTGGAGGGAGAATAAAATAGTGTGGCGCGCCTAGCGCGCCACCGTGCCCGTAGCGTGGCGAGCCCGCAAGGGGCTCATTTGCGCTCGCCACACTGTCGGTAAGCCGGCGGTCGGGCTCACGGCGCCGGTATGCTGGGCGCCGGGAGCCCGACCGCCGGCATATCGTAGTGAACCCGGTACAATGATATGGGCGATTGCTGGGATTACAGGTAACGCTTATCACCCCTTTACAAAAAGTACAAGGTAAACTGAAAATGGTTAGAACTCTCCAGCTTGGAATTCTCTAGCTTTCTATGCAAGGGCAGATAGCTCAATGAATAGTGTGTCCGACTGCAATGTCATAGGCAATGGGTTTGTATCCTAGGCACATCAGCATCCTGAAATGTAATGAAGGACAGTGCGACTGAACAACAAGGAGCTCTCAAGTCAAGTCCATAAATGCTGTATAGGTATTAGCGACAATAGGGGTGGGGATAGGAGACAGGGGCGGTCAGTAGATGCTGGGCTTCAAAAAGGGAGGAAACTGCAAGTGAAATTAATTAGATCATTTATAACTGACAAGTGCTGTCAACAGCACCCCCTACCCTGCAGCGCTATGTGCGGAGCACACACCTAGTTACGGCCCTGGGTACAGGTGTATTCTCACTGACACATATTGGAGCCTTGTGTATGTGAGGGGCACGGTACAATGATATGGGAGATTGCTGGGATTACAGGTAACGCACTGTGGACAGCACCGTGCAGGATATACAGGTACGTGGGACACATGTCAGGGTGGTGTAGGTGTATTCTCATGAACACATATTGGAGAATTTGGTAACTGGAATAAGCAGGTAACTGAAGCATTCCCCCTGATTTATGCTATAACACGGTCACAGCACCTATGGTGCTACGGAGAACACCTCTATAATGACATAAAGCAGCCAATCTGAAGAGGGAAAGGCCTGCAGAGAGGGAGGTATGATGGACAGGAAGATACAGAGTAATGGACAAGCCTACACACCCAGATAGTGGATGGTCCCAATCTTCTGGATGGAACTGGTCAGTCACCGATCCCTTTACTTTCCACTGGGACTCCTCCATACCCCCGGTTCTCCACACCTGAGCATTAGACTTGCATTGTTTCCACTCTGAGCTCTTCATCTGCATGCCTGGAAGAGAGACACCAGCCGTCAGGACATCACATCATATAAGCCCCACAGAGAGCAGCATGGACATAGTATGGAAGAGGTAATACATATATCACAGAATTGCTGGGGCTTTTCAGATGGACACGGACAGTGCACCCACTATTCAGCAGAACAACCCTCCCCCACAACTAATTGAGATAGAGGGGCCACATGCCCAGACCCCCAATGCAGTTATATAGCACCAGCATGCACTGTTGCCCTGTACAACTCTCACCATCCTGGTGCTCCAGTTCCGCTAACTTCCCTCCATTTTCACTAAGGCCACAGCCCCCTACTCTAGTTCGCTCATTCTCCTCCCTTATCATTTCAGACCACCTATTGTACCCAGACAGCTCTCCCTTCCACCCGCAATCACCCCCATTCCCCTCCTTCTAACAACCCCACTACCAATCACCTCACCCTCCATTATCGCCAGTTTGCCTCCTTCATCCACCCACCCTCTATTACCCCAACTTTCATTACTTTTACACTTCTGTCCCCTGTACTAACCACTCCACTACACCTCCCATCCTTCTATTATCTCTTCATCCTTTATTACCTCCATTCCTGTTCCAGACACCTCTCCCATACCCTAAGGAAACCATCATCTGCCTTACTCTATTATCCCAATG
This sequence comes from Pseudophryne corroboree, assembly GCF_028390025.1. Taxonomy (NCBI): domain Eukaryota; kingdom Metazoa; phylum Chordata; class Amphibia; order Anura; family Myobatrachidae; genus Pseudophryne; species Pseudophryne corroboree. Next base: position 542,483,418 of record NC_086447.1, on the reverse strand, counting down.
TACTCCCCTCTGATACTCCCATGGCTCCACTCTTACCACCTATGTCCCGCTGTCTCAATTTCCCTTATTCATCTTTCATAAAATCCAAGACCCATTCTCTAGTTCCTCCATTACCCTTCCCTGAAGTTACAGAGCCCAATTCCCTTCTACTACTGCTCCAATCCCATTTACCCCACACCTATTATATCATTCTCCCTACATTACCCCTCTAATACCACACTGCGCTTTCTGCTGTTTCAATCCCATTTACTCCACAACTATTATATCATTCTCCCCCCTTTACCCCTCTAATACCCCACTGCTCTTTCTGCTGCTCCAATCCCATTTACCCCACACCACACCACCTCATCTCATCCTCTCTCCATTACCACCTCAATTACAGTTTAATGCCAAAAAAATGCAAAATCATGCACTTGGGGTCTCAAATATCCAAAGGCTAAATATAGTATTAATGGCATTATACTGGGAACTACTGAGGAGGAAAGGGATCTAGGAGTCACTATCTCAGGTAACAAAGGCTAAATATAGTATTAATGACACTATACTAGGAACTACTGAGGAGGAAAGGGATCTAGGAGTCACTATCTCAGGTGACATAAAGGCAGGTAAGCAACGTAACTAATTTGACTAGAAGATTTCACTTTGCGCTCACCGATACGGGCATATTGTTGTGGGCAGCAAGATTGTAAGATGGGGCTTCCCCAAAACCTCCCTATAAAATACTAACAGTGAAATGGATTGTAACTGCGCCTGTCAGGCAATGAATATATGGATGTGCTTGAAAGACATGTAAGAGAGGGAAATAATAAGAATTTACTTACCGATAATTCTATTTCTCATAGTCCGTAGTGGATGCTGGGGACTCCGTCAGGACCAAGGGGAATAGCGGCTCCGCAGGAGACTGGGCACAAAGTAAAAGCTTTAGGACTAGCTGGTGTGCACTGGCTCCTCCCCCTATGACCCTCCTCCAAGCCTCAGTTAGGATACTGTGCCCGGACGAGCGTACACAATAAGGAAGGATTTTGAATCCCGGGTAAGACTCATTACCAGCCACACCAATCACACCGTACAACTTGTGATCTGAACCCAGTTAACAGCATGATAACAGAAGGAGCCTCTGAAAAGATGGCTCACAACAACAATAACCCGATTTTTGTAACAATAACTATGTACAAGTAATGCAGACAATCCGCACTTGGGATGGGCGCCCAGCATCCACTACAGACTATGAGAAATAGAATTATCGGTAAGTAAATTCTTATTTTCTCTAACGTCCTAGTGGATGCTGGGGACTCCGTCAGGACCATGGGGATTATACCAAAGCTCCCAAACGGGCGGGAGAGTGCGGATGACTCTGCAGCACCGAATGAGAGAACTCCAGGTCCTCCTCAGCCAGGGTATCAAATTTGTAGAATTTAGCAAACGTGTTTGCCCCTGACCAAGTAGCTGCTCGGCAAAGTTGTAAAGCCGAGACCCCTCGGGCAGCCGCCCAAGATGAGCCCACTTTCCGTGAGGAATGGGCTTTTACAGATTTTGGCTGTGGCAGGCCTGCCACAGAATGTGCAAGCTGAATTGTACTACAAATCCAACGAGCAATCGTCTGCTTAGAAGCAGGAGCACCCAGCTTGTTGGGTGCATACAGGATAAACAGCGAGTCAGATTTTCTGACTCCAGCCGTCCTGGAAACATATATTTTCAGGGCCCTGACTACGTCCAGCAACTTGGAATCCTCCAAGTCCCTAGTAGCCGCAGGCACCACAATAGGTTGGTTTAAGTGAAATGCTGAAACACCTTAGGGAGAAATTGAGGACGAGTCCTCAATTCCGTCCGAATGGAAAATCAGATAAGGGCTTTTACAGGATAAAGCCGCCAATTCTGACACGCACCTGGCCCAGGCCAGGGCCAACAGCATGACCACTTTCCATGTGAGATATTTTAACTCCACAGATTTAAGTGGTTCAAACCAATGTGACTTTTGGAACCCAAAAAACTACATTGAGATCCCAAGTGCCACTGGAGGCACAAAAGGAGGCTGTATATGCAGTACCCCTTTTACAAACGTCTGAACTTCAGGGACTGAAGCTAGTTCTTTTTGGAAGAAAATTGACAGGGCCGAAATTTGAACCTTAATGGACCCCAATTTCAGGCCCATAGACACTCCTGTTTGCAGGAAATGTAGGAATCGACCCAGTCGAATTTCCACCGTCGGGCCTTACTGGCCTCGCACCACGCAACATATTTTCGCTAATTGCGGTGATAATGTTTTTGCGGTTACATCCTTCCTGGCTTTGATCCGGATAGGGATGACTTCATCCGGAATGCCCTTTTTCCTTCAGGATCCGGCGTTCAACCGCCATGCCGTCAAACGCAGCCGCGGTAAGTCTTGGAACAGACAGGGTCCTTGCTGGAGCAGGTCCCTTCTTAGAGGTAGAGGCCACGGATCCTCCGTGAGCATCTCTTGAAGTTCCGGTTACCAAGTCCTTCTTGGCCAATCCGGAGCCACGAATATAGTGCTTACTCCTCACCATCTTATCAATCTCAGTACCTTGGGTATGAGAGGCAGAGGAGGGAACACATACCCTGACTGGTACACCCACGGTGTTACCAGAGCGTCTACAGCTATTGCCTGAGGGTCCCTTGACCTGGCGCAATACCTGTCGAGTTTTTCCCAACGGTTTATAATCATGTGGAAGAATTCTGGGTGAAGTCCCCACTCTCCCCGGGTGGAGGTCGTGCTGAGGAAGTCTGCTTCCCAGTTGTCCACTCCCGGAATGAATACTGCTGACAGTGCTATCCCATGATTTTCCGCCCAGCGAAGAATCCTTGCAGCTTCTGTCATTGCCCTTCTGCTTCTTGTGCCACCCTGTCTGTTTACGTGGGTGACTGCCGTGATGTTGTCCGACTGGATCAACATCGGCTGTCCTTGAAGCAGAGGTCTTGCTAAGCTTAGAGCATTGTAAATGTCCCTTAGCTTCAGGATATTTATGTGAAGTGATGTCTCCAGGCTTGACCATAAGTCCTGGATATTCCTTCCCTGTGTGACTGCTCCCCAGCCTCGCAGGCTGGCATCCGTGGTTACCAGGACCCAGTCCTGAATGCCGAATCTGCGGCCCTCTAGAAGATGAGCATTCTGCAACCACCACAGGAGGGACACCCTTGTCCTTGGTGACAGGGTTATCCGCTGATGCATCTGAAGATGCGACCCGGACCATTTGTCCAGCAGGTCCCACTGGAAAGTTCTTGCGTGGAATCTGCCGAATGGGATTGCTTCGTAGGAAGCCCCCATTTTACCCAGAACCCTTGTGCATTGATGCACTGAGACTTGGCTCGGTTTGAGGAGGTTCCTGACTAGCTCGGATAACTCCCTGGCTTTCTCCTCCGGGAGAAACACCTTTTTCTGGACTGTGTCCAGGATCATCCCTAGGAACAGAAGACACGTCGACGGAACCAGCTGCGATTTTGGAATATTGAGAATCCAATCGTGCTGCCGCAACACTACCTGAGATAGTGCTACACCGACCTCCAACTGTTCCCTGGATCTTACCCTTATCAGGGAATCGTCCAAGTAAGGGATAACTAAAATCCCCTTCCTTCGAAGGAATATCATCATTTCGGCCATTACCTTGGTAAAGACCCGGGGTGCCGTGGACCATCCCTACGGCAGCGTCTGAACTGATAGTGACAGTTCTGTACCATAAACCTGAGGTACCCTTGGTGAGAAGGGTAAATTTTGACATGAAGGTAAGCATCCTTGATGTCCCGAGACATCATGTAGTCCCCTTCTTCCAGGTTCGCAATCACTGCTCTGAGTGACTCAATCTTGAATTTGAACCTCTGTATGTAAGTGTTCAAAGATTTTAGATTTTAGAATCGGTCTCACCGAGCCGTCTGGCTTCGGTACCACAATAGTGTGGAATAATACCCCGTTCCCTGTTGCAGGAGGGGTACCTTGATTATCACCTGCTGGGAATACAGCTTGTGAATGGCTTCCAAAACTGCCTCCCTGTCAGAGGGAGACGTCGGTAAAGTCGACTTTTGGAAACGGCGAGGGGGAGACGTCTCGAATTCCAATATGTACCCCTGAGATATTACCTGAAGGATCCAGGGGTCTACTTGCGAGTGAGCCCACTGCGCACTGAAATTCATTGAGAACGGGCCCCCACCGTGCCTGAGCTTGTAAAGCCCTAGCGTCATACTGAGGGCTTGGCAGAGGCTGGAAAGGGTTTCTGTTCCTGGGAACTGGCTGATCTCTGCAGCCTTTTTCCTCTCCCTCTGTCACGAGCAGAAAAGAGGAACCTTTTGTCCGCTTGCCAACAAAGGACTGCGCCTGATAATACGGCGTCTTATTTTGAGAGGCGACCTGGGATACAAACGTGGATTTCCCAGCTGTTGCCGTGGCCACCAGGTCTAAAAGACCGACCCCAAATGTCCCCCTTTCAAAGGCAATACTTCCAAATGCCGTTTGGAATCCGCATCACCTGACCATTTTACTGGTAGAATTGGACAACGCACTTATACTTGATGCCAGTCGGCAATTATTCCGCTGTGTATCATGCATATATAGAAATGCATCTTTTAAATGCTCTATAGGCAATAATATACTATCCTTATCTAGGATATCAATATTTCCAGTCAGGGAATCCGACCATGCCAACCCAGCACTGCACCTCCAGGCTGAGGCGATAGCTGGTCGCAGTATAACATCAGTATGTGTGTAAATACCTTTTTTTGGATACCCTCCTGCTTTCTATCAGCAGGATCCTTAAGGGCGGCCATCTCATGAGAGGGTAGAGCCCTTGTTCTTACAAGCGTGTGAGCGCCTTATCCCCCCTAGGGGGTGTTTCCCAATGCATCCTAACCTCTGGCGGGAAAGGGTATGCAGCCAATACTTTTTAAGAAATTATTAATTGTTATCAGGGGGAAACCCACGCATCATCACACACCTCATTTTATTTCTCAGATTCAGGAAAACTACAGGTAGTTTTTCCCTCACCGAACATAATACCCCTTTTTTGGTGGTACTCGTATTATCAGAAATGTATAAAACATTTTCCATTGTCTCAATCATGTAACGTGTGGCCCTACTGGAAATCACGGTTGTCTCTTCACCGTCGACACAGGAGTCAGTATCCGTGTCGGCTTCTGTATCTGCCATCTGTCTGACGGCCTATGAGACGTCTGGACAGGCACAAGCTGAGTAGCCGGCTGTCTCATGTCAACCACTGTTTTTTTTTATATAGAGCTGACACTGTCACGTAATTTTCAACAGTACATCCACTCAGGTGTCGACCCCCTAGGGGGTGACATCACTGTTACAGACACTCTGCTCCGCCTCCACATCATTTTCCTCCTCATACATGTCGACACACACGTACCGACACCCAGCACACACACAGGGAATGCTCTGATAGAGGACAGGACCCACTTAGCCCCTTGGGGAGACAGAGGGAGAGTTTGCCAGCACACACCAGAGCGCTATATATGTATAGGGACAACCTTACAATAAGTGTCTATCCCTTATAGCTGCTTATATCTGTTATTTTGCCAAATAAGTGCCCCCCTCTCTTTTTTACCCTGTTTCTGTAGTTGCAGGATGCAGGGGAGATTCTGGGAGCCTTCCTACCAGCGGAGCTGGGTGGGAAAAATGGCGCTGTGTGCTGAGGAGATAGGCCCCGCCCCCTTCACGGCGGGCTCTTCTCCCGCTTTTTTCTGGAAAACTGGCAGGGGTTAAATACATCCATATAGCCCAGGAGCTATATGTGATGTATTTTTTGCCAACTAAGGTAAATTCATTGCTTCCCAGGACGCCCCCCCCCAGCGTCCTGCACCCTCAGTGACCGGAGTGTAAAGTGTGCTGAGAGCAATGGCGCACAGCTGCAGTGCTGTGCGCTACCTTATGAAGACAGGAAAGTCTTCTGCCGCCGATTTATGGACCTCTTCTTGCTTCAGCATCTGTAAGGGGGCCGGCGGCGCGGCTCCGGGACCCATCCATGGCTGGGCCTGTGATCGTCCCTCTGGAGCTAATGTCCAGTAGCCTAAGAAACCCAATCCACTCTGCACGCAGGTGAGTTCGTTTCTCTCCCCTTAGTCCCTCGATGCAGTGAGCCTGTTGCCAGCAGGTCTCACTGAAAATAAAAACCTATTTAAACTTTTACTCTAAGCAGCTCAGGAGAGCCACCTAGATTGCACCCTTCTCGTTCGGGCACAAAATCTTAACTGAGGCTTGGAGGAGGGTCATAGGGGGAGGAGCCAGTGCACACCAGCTAGTCCTAAAGCTTTTACTTTGTGCCCAGTCTCCTGCGGAGCCGCTATTCCCCTTGGTCCTGACGGAGTCCCCAGCATCCACTAGGACGTTAGAGAAAAAAATTATTTACTAAGTTTGTTATCGACAGACAATTCTAGATGTCACAAATCACATAACAATCACAGTTGGCTCTTGATAAAAGAAATAGGGAAATTGCAATAGAAAGAACTAAATGAGAAAAAGAAAAGATGGGGGGTTGCTGGTACTTGTAGTGTCCCTATAGAGGGAGTGTGATTAGTCTTATGTCCACTAGAGGATGGCGTCCCACCTCTCTGTGTATGAAGTGTCTTGTGTAATGAAGGGAGCCCCTAAATAGTCCCAAAACGTGTTACGGTCTCTATTGGTCCGGCACTCAGGTGGTGGAGGGGGGGGGGGGGGGGGGGTGTGTAAACAGAAGCCGGGTGACGATGGTAAATACCTCCAATGATTGTAAGGGCTGCCCCTATGTTGTACTATGGGTGGGGGGACTGTTAGCAGCGGTTCAGATATAAGAACTCCGGACACACTGTCCTCACCGGGGTCCGGGTATGATCAGGATGACACTGCGTGACAAGCGCCCTAATGATCCCCAGGATTCAGTGCCAGTATTAGGAGGGGGGGGGGGGGGGGGGGGGGGGGAGAGTCAACAGCTTCGAGGCCTGTGTAGGACGGTCCGCCAGGCTTGTCTCCTCTCCTTACAGAGTCTTACCTGTTCCTACGCTCTGTGTGTCTCAGCGTCCACCTGCTTCTGTTCTCCTCGCGTCTCCTACAGCTGCTGCTGTTTCCTGGTGGCTTCTGGTTAAGGCTTCTTATCATGTGGCCGCCGCTGCTGTGGCTCCGTGCTCTCCTCGTACACCGGTGTTTCTGAGGGAACCTGAAAGAAGTTTGGATAGAGCTCTGATTAGTGGTGATTCTGCTTGCATGCAGGGGCTGGTTCTCCTACGCGTATCCACCCACTGGGGTCTTTGTCAGGGAGTCTGTAATGGCCATCTTGATAAAGACCCCATCTTGACCGGGAATTCTGGGGATCATTAGGGCGCTTGTAACGGAGCGTCATACTGATCATACATGGACCCCGGTGAGGACAGTGTGTCCGGAGTTCTTATATCTGAACCTCTGCTAACAGTCCCCACACCCATAGTACAACATAGGGGCACCCCTTACAATCATTGGAGGTATTTACCATCGTCACCCGGCTTCTGTTTACACCACCACCACCCCTCCACCACCTGAGTGTCGGACCAATAGAGACCGTAACACGTTTTGGAACTATTAAGGCGCTCCCTTCATTACACAAGACACTTCATACCCAGAGAGGTGGGACGCCATCCTCTAGTGGACATTAGACTAATCACACTCCCTTTATTAGGGACACTACAAGTACCAGCATTTCTTTTTCTCATTCAATTCTTTCTATTGAAATTTCCCTATTTCTTTTATCAAGAGCCCACTGTTATTGTTGTTATGTGATTTGTGACATCTAGAATTATTGTCTGTCTATAACGAACTTAGTCAATCATTTATTTTTTCTCTTTTACAAGTCTTTCAAGCACATCCATATATTCATTGCCTGACAGGTTCAGTTACAATCCATTTCACTGTAAGCAATGTAACACAGCAATGAGGAAGGCTAGTCAGATGCTTGGTGCATAGGGAGAGGAATCAGCAGCAGAGAGAAGTGATAATGCCACTGTATAGGTCACTGGTACGGCCTCATCTAGAATACTGTGTCTAGTTCTGGAGGATATATCTTCAGAAGGATATTATTACATTAGAGACTGTACAAAGAAGGGCAACTAGTATGGTGCATGGCCTACATCACACAACATACCCAGAAAGACTAAAACATCTCACTATGGGGGTCATTCCGAGTTGATCGCACGCTAGCAACTTTTTGCAGTACTGCGATAAGGTTAAATCTCGGCAAAACTGCGCATGCATAAGCACCGCAACGCGCAGGCGGGTCGTACGGGTACAAAGAGGATCGGTGATGGGTGATGGATTTAACGAAGAATCCATTCGCACAGCGGAACGTAAGGTCATTTGACAGAAAGAGGGCGTTTGTGGGTGTTAACGGACCGTTTTCTGGGAATGTTTGGAAAAATGCAGCCGTGTCCAAGCGTTTGCAGGGCGGGTGTCTGACGTCAATTTCGGGACCAAAAAGACTGAAGTGATCGCAGCGGCTGAGTAAGTCCAGAGCTACTCAGAAACTGAAAAAAAAAAGTTTTTGTGCCGTCGGCTGCAAAAGTGTTCGCACACTTGCAAAGCTAAAATACACTCCCCCATAGGCGGCGACTATCTGAAAAAAGTTGCCAGCGAGCGATCAACTCGGAATGACCCCCTATGTGCAGTGTGGAGCAGAGATGGGAAAGGGGGGACATGATAGAGATTGTCACATATATCAGGGGTAAAACAAGGTCCAAAAGGGAAACATTCTCCAAATGAAGAGAAGTAATAGGACACGAGGACATGCACTGACACTGGAGGGAGGGAGGTTCAGGGGAAATTTGAGGAAAAATGACTTCACAGAAAGGGTAGTGGATAAGTGGAATAGCCTCCCATCAGAGGTGGTAGATGCTAAGACAGTAGAGCAATATAAACATGAATGGGATAGACATAAGGATACCCTTACACAGAAATAAGGATCAAATAGGTCACCTGGTCACCCTGCCAGCTCCATACGTGCAGTGATATAGCAGTGTTACATCGCATCAGCAGTCCTGATCACCCTGCCAGCACCATATGTGCAGTGAGATAGCAGTGTTACATCATATCAGCGCTCCCGGTCACCCTGCCAACTCCATACGTGCAGTGATATAGCAGTGTTACATCACATCAGTGCTCCTGGTCACCCTGCCAGCTCCATACGTGCAGTGATATAGCAGTGTTACATCATATCAGCGCTCCCGGTCACCCAGCCAGCTCCATACGTGCAGTGATATAGCCGTATTACATCACATCAGTGCTCCTGGTCACCCAGCCAGCTCCATACGTGCAGTGATATAGCCGTATTACATCACATCAGCTCTCCTGGTCACCCTACCAGCTCCACACATGCAGTGATATAGCTGTATTACAATACATTAGCGCTCCCAGTCACCCTGCCAGCTCCATAACGTGCAGTGAAATAGAAGTATTACCTCCCTCTCTCCCCGCTCCCCTGGCTGCAGCGAGCGCGGTGTGCGCCCGCTGCAGCCGGCGTCGCTAACTGACGCTAGAGGTCAAAATTGACCCTAGTGTCAGTGCGGCGCTGCTATGGGAGAGATGTCATGACGTCTCTCCCATAGAGAGGAGCCGGCGCCCGGAGGCAGCGGCAGCAGCTGTCCAGAAGCAGGAGCGAGGCTGGTAAGTATGGTGTATTTTTTTTGTTTAGGGTTTCAAAGCGGCTACAGGGGGCACAGCTACTGGGGGCAGATCTACAGGGGGCACAACTACACGAGGCACAGCTACTGGGGGCAGATCTACTGGGGGCACTGGTACAGGGGGAACAGCTACTGGGCGCAAATCAACTGAGGGCACAGCTACAGGGGGCACAACTACAGGGGGCAAATTAACTGGTGGCACAGCTGCTGGGGACACAACTACAGGGGGATAACTGAGGGTTCACCCCTTCCCTATGAAGAAGCCATGCCTCACGGCGTGCACCAACCTCTGTCTGTGCAGCAGCTATTTATCCCGGCTTTACTTAGCAATCAGCACCAGCCAGATAACTCAGTCACGATCTCCCGGGCTGTCTTCCAGAAGCTAAGCTTGACTGCTGCCAAGGGCAGATTGGGATGGAAAACCAGCTGAGGAAACCTCTGTAAGCAGCCCCAGTGGAGGCTGGGTTTGCTGAGGGGGGCAGGATCCAGGGCTGGTTCTAGACCTTATGGCACCCAGGGTGTACGATTCCTTTGGTGCCCCACTTTTCCCCATTTAAAACAGGGACAGTGCTCGCTGATGACGTGTGCAAATAATGTAGGGGAGGGGCTTCATTGGGGAAGGGGCATGGCCACATAATAGTACCAATTCACATTATACCACACCGTAGTCTCCATCAGTCACATTACACCACACAGTAGTACCCCTTATACACGCCAGGTAGAGCCCCTTATACACAATACGCCAGGTAGAGCCCCTTTTATACATGTTGCACTAGGTAGAGCATGTTATACAAACTGCACCAGGTAGCCCCTTATACACATTGCACAAGTAGCCCCTTATACACATTTGCACCAGGTAGCACATTATACCCATTGCACCAGGTAGCACATTATACACATTGCGCCAGGTAGCCCCTTATACACATTGCGCCAGGTAGCCCCTTATACACATTGCACCAGGTAGCCCCTTATACACATTGCGCCAGGTAGCCCATTATACACATTGCGCCAGGTATCACATTACACACATTGCACCAGGTAGCCCATTATACACAGTGCGCCAAGTAGCCCCTTATACACACTGCGCCAGGTAGCCCCTTATACACATTGCGCCAGGTAGCCCCTTATAGACATTGCGCCAGGTAGCCCCTTATACACATTGCGCCAAGTAGCCCCTTATACACATTGCGCCAGGTAGCCCCTTATACACAGTGCGCCAGGTAGCCCATTATACACAGTGCGCCAAGTAGCCCATTATACACATTGCGCCAGGTAGCGCCTTATACAAATTGCACCAGCAAGTCGTCACTCACCATTTGGCACCTGTGGTCCTTCAGCTCTATGTTCTTGTTATACTTCCACGGTGGGGTACGGCCAGCGTGAAGTGGCCAGGATGGTAGGCGGCCAGCCGGAGCAGGAAGTGACGAGGGGCATTTTGGTGCAGGCAGCAGATGGGGTGCTGATGGCTCTGGTGGAATGACTGCGGCCTCAGGCTGCAGCGTCTCGGGTGCCCGCCCTGATAGCCCGCACCTAAAACCACCACTGGCAGGATCCCCTGAGCTGGACGAACAGTGACCCTCCACGCTCCCACCCCAGCAGTCAACAGTCCAACACTGCTAACAAAGTCCCTCCCAGTGCACGTAGGGGGTCATTCCGAAATGACCGTAGCTGTGCTAAATTTAGCACAGCTACGATCATTCACACTGACTTGCGGGGGGACGGCCAGCACAGAGCTAGTACGCCCCGCATGTCAGTGCCAGCCCCCCCGCAGAAGTGCAAAGGCATCGCACAACGACGATGTCTTTGCACTTCAAGAGTAGCTCCCGACCAGCGCAGCTTTAGCGTGGCCGGGAGCTACTCATCGCTCCACGGCCCGCAGCGGCTGCGTGTGACGTCACACAGCCACTGCTGCCCGCCCCCCGTTCGGTCCTGCCACGCCTGCGTTGGCTGGACCTCGCCCACGAAACGGCGGCCAAACGCCGCCGTTCCACCCCCTACCCCCCCCACCCAGTGACCGCCTCTGCCTGACAATCAGGCAGAGGCAATCGTAGCGGGCCGACGCCCTTCGGCCGCCTGGCATGCGCCAGCGTACTGCGGTGCCGGCGCATGCACTGTTCTGACTTGATCGCACCACTGCGATAAACTGCTGCGTGTGATCGGGTCAGAATGACCAACATAGTGCAGCAGAATGCACAAGGACCGAGCGTCCACAGACGTGCAGATCGCCCAGCTGAGCATAGCCTCCAATGTGACCAACCCAGAGTCTGTGCACGCAACTATTCCCAGCAACATGCCCATCTTACCACACACACAAAGCCCCCCCCACCTCCACTCCTACACAGCCTGCCCCTCCAGTCACCATACACACACACTCACCTTGTTCCCAGGGCCGGATTAACAATGGGGCGGATGGAGCTGCAGCTCCAGGCCACCCCATGAAAATAGGCCCACAGCATCCCCTGCTGCTGGAAACAGGAAAAAATATTTTTCCTATCACAGCAAGTCAGCAGCACCAGAGAAGCCTCAGAAGCCCTCTCTGCGCTGAAAAATTTGTTTTTTCCTCCCCTGCGCCGTGACCTCACACTTTGTGAGACATGCCACAGGCGCCTCCCCTCTCCTGTGCACTACAGCAGCAACCAGCAGTGTACTTGCCTCCATTGACGCATGGTGACAGCGACTTAGCCGCTGTTTCAATCCCGTGACCCCTCTGACGAGCCAGCTAGTGGTGCTTACTGCTTACTTAATGGTAGGTTTTTTATCTTCCAAAGGGGGCGTGGTCACAGGTCCGTGATTAGGCCACGCCCCCACCTTTTCCGGATCTGCCTGTCTGCTCCTGCTGTGTCCGCAAAGCCCAGTGATGAGTGATTGGGGGAAACAGGGGAGAGTGGGAGGGCTGTGGGAAACAGGGTATGTGTGTTGAAAGGACAGACAGGTGTGTGTAGGGAACAAGCAGTGCCATATTAAGTTCCACATGGGCCTGGAGCTGAAATTTACAAAGGACCTATTATATATGACCGCCGAGGATGTGACTAGTGATGTGGCGGGGCATGACCTGTAGCACCCACTATTACACACTCACCGCAGCACCTGTTACTACACTCTCACCGCAGCACCCGTTACTACACACACACGGCAGAACCCCTTACTACACACACTTTTGCACCCGATACCACATTCACACCACAGAATACATTACCACACTCGCTCCGCAGCAGCCCTTACTACACACACAGCAGCAGCAGCCCTTACTACAATTACATGGCAGAACCACTTACTATACTCACATAGCAGAACTCCTTACTGCACTCACACAACAGCACCCCATACTACAGACACACAAAGCAGCAACCCTTACTCAGGGCCGGATTAACAATGGGGCGGATGGAGCTGCAGCTCCAGGCCCCCCATTGAAAATAGGCCCACGGACTCCCCTGTAGCTCAGCCAGTGTTGACGGAAAAAAAAATTCCTGTCACAATCAGCGCAGCTCATTCGCCCATTGGTCACTGGAAATAACATGTCATAAGCCCAGCCGGCCAACAGAAGCACCGCCCCTGGACCCCACCGAAAAACAACCTCAATTACCTGTCAGATGCTCCATCCCGTGCTGCTAGATGTCCTGCCTCCCGAACCAGTCCGAAGCCCCGCCTCCCAGACCGATCTGAAGCCCCACCTCCCAGACCGATCCGAAGCTCCTCCTCCCAGAGCCATCCGAAGCTCATGCTCAGCTCGCATGCTGTGAATACTTTTGAACTGCTGCTTTCAAAGCAGCCGTACTGGTAGCATAGGCTTAGAGCTGGTGGCCAGTGGGGACGTGGGGGAAGGGGGGAGGCGGGGGGGGGGCAGGGGAGGAGGGGCTGGGGGGATAAAAGACATTTGTAATAGACATTATGCAGCAGTTACCACAAGGGTCACAGATTTTCCTGTTCGCCACCAGACCCCATTTCTGTTCTTCCCCCTGTCCTCTGCTGCCCTTCTCCCCGCCCGATGCTCTCATAAAGAGAAGCACAAGGGTGGTGGGGATTATGTACCATCCGGTTAAGTTTTTCCTTAATAGCCTGGGACGTCAGATGTGGCTGCAGCAGCCTATAGTATGCCCCCTTCCTCTCCTGAATTTCTACCCACACCACACCTGCGTCTCTGCCCCCTCTCCACCTGCATATCTTCACCCTCTCCACCTGTGTCTCTGCCCCCTCCCCACCTGCATCTCTGCCCCTTCCCACCTGCATCTCTGCCCTTACCACACCTGCGCCTCTGACCCCTCTCCACCTGCGTCTCTGCCCCCTCCCCAACCACATCTCAGCTCCTGCATCTCTGCCACCTCCCCTCCTGCGTCTCTGTCCCCACTACACCTGTGTCTCTGCCCCCTCTCCACATACATCTCTGCCCCCTCCCCACCTACATCTCTGCCCCCTCCCCAACCGCATCTCAGCTACTGCGTCTCTGCCACCTGCCCTCCTGCGTCTCTGCCCCCACCACACCTGTGTCTCTGCCCCCCTACACCTGCGTCTTTGCCCCCTCCCCACCTGTGTCTCTGTCCCCTCCCCACCTGCGTCTCTGCCCCCTCTCCACCTGCGTCTTTGCCCCCTCCCCACCTGCATCTCTGCCCTTACCACACCTGCGTCTCTGCCCCCTCTCCACCTGCATCTCTGCCCCCTCCCCACCTGCGTCTCTGCCCCCTTCCCAACCGCATCTCAGCTCCTGGGTCTCTGCCACCTCCCCTCCTGCGTCTCTGCTCCCACCAAACCTGTGTCTCTGCCCCCTTTCCACCTGTGTCTCTGCCCCCTCCACACCTGCATCTCTGCACCCTCCCCACCTGTGTCTCTGCCCTTACCACACCCGCGTCTCTGCCCCCTCCCAACCTGCGTCTCTGCCCCCTCCCAACCTGCGTCTCTGCCCCCTCCCAAACCGCATCTCAGCTCCTGCGTCTCTGCCCCCTCCCCACCTGTGTCTCTGTCACCTCCCCTCCTGCGCCTCTGCTCCCTCCCCACCTGCGTCTCTGCTCCCTCCTCACCTGTGTCTCTGCCCCCTCTCCACCTGTATCTATGCGCCCCACTCCACCTGCTTCTCCCAGCCTATCAACCTGTATCTTTACCACCTCCCCACCTGCGTCTCTGCCCCCTCCCTACCTGTGTCTCAGCTCCTGCGTCTCTGCACCCTCCCCTTCTGCATCTCTGCCACATCCCTAACAGCATCTCTGCTCCCTCCTCATCTGCGTCTCAGCTCCCTCTACACCCGCACCTCTAACCCACCCGCGCCACTGCCTCCTCCCCACCTGCGTCTCTGCCCCTTACCCACCTGCATCTTCGCTCCCTCGACACCCGTGCTTGTGACCCACCCACAGCTCTACCCCCTCCCCATCTGCATCTCTGCCCTCTCCCTATCTGCGTCTCTGCCCCCTCCCCACCTGCGCCTCAGCCCCCTCCTCACCTGTGTCTCTGCGCCCTCTCTACCTGAATCTACTGTATGCCCCCCACTCCACCTGCTTCTCCCAGCCTCTCAACCTGTATCTTTACCACCTCCCCACCTGCGTCTCTGCCCCCTCCCTACCTGTGTCACAGCTCCTGCGTCTCTGCACCCTCCCCTCCTGCATCTCTGCCACATCCCTAACAGCATCTCTGCCCCCTCCTCATCTGCGTCTCAGCTCCCTCTACACCCGCACCTGACTCACCCGCGCCACTGCCTCCTCCCCACCTGCGTCTCTGCCCCTTCCCCACCTGCATCTTCGCTCCCTCGACACCCGTGCTTGTGACCCACCCACATCTCTACCCCCTCCCCATCTGCATCTCTGCCCCCTCCCTATCTGCGTCTCTGCCCCCTCCCTATCTGCGTCTCTGCCCCCTCCCCACCTGTGTCTTTGCGCCCTCTCTACCTGTATCTACTGTATGCCCCCCACTCCACCTGCTTCTCCCAGCCTCTCAACCTGTATCCTTACCACCTCCCCGTCTGCGTCTCTATCCCCTCCCCACCGAGTCTAAGCTCCTGCGTCTCTTTCTCGCAAGCTCTGTCCCTTTTTGCGATAATTGATACATCCCTGCAATGTATTCAATTATCGCAATGTGATTTTGGTCAAATGTATCACATCTGCATCTCAGATGTGGATTGTGATAAATATGCCCCATAGTGTGGAGATGTTATGTAGTATTGATATAGTGTAGTGAAATAGTGTGGGGAGGAAGTGCAGTGATGTACAGT
Source organism: Pseudophryne corroboree (assembly GCF_028390025.1). Taxonomy (NCBI): domain Eukaryota; kingdom Metazoa; phylum Chordata; class Amphibia; order Anura; family Myobatrachidae; genus Pseudophryne; species Pseudophryne corroboree. Next base: position 542,467,580 of record NC_086447.1, on the reverse strand, counting down.
AGTATGCCACCACACCCCCATGCCCACACAGCGAGAAATTATCTGTGGCGCTAATCACACCCACTGCGCAGCAGCAATAGGCCCTTCATAAATTTCAGCTCCAGGCCAATGTGGACCTTAATCTGGTACTGCCCTTACTACACACACACGGCAGCACCCCTTACTACGCACACTTGCACCCGATACCAAACTCACACCACAGAACCCATTATCACACTCACTCCGCAGCACCCCTTACTACACACACATGGCACAACCCCTTACTACAATCACACACAGCAGCACCCCTTACTACACTCACACGGCAGCACCCGATACTACACACACACAGCAGCACCCCTTACAACACACAGCAGCACCCATTAACTACCCCCACCTAGCACTCATAAGCCATTCATTGATGAATTTCAACATCCCAGTGCCCACTAACTCATTTACCTCCCCACACAACCACATATACACACACACAGTACACACACCCATATATACTCACACTAGACACATAAAGTACACCCACCCACCACATACAGTATAGACCAGAGGTTCCCAAACGCAGTCCTCAAGGCACCCCAATGGTCCTGGTTTTAAATGTATCCATGCTTGGCCACAGGTAACCTAACTAGCACCTTAGTCAATTTGATTTAACCATCTGTGCTGAGCCATGGCTATACCTAAAACCTGGACTGTTGGGGTGCCTTGAGGACAGCGTTTGGGAACCTCTGGTATAGACACACAGTACACATATAAAAGTACACACACCCCCACCACTACATATACACACTCAGTACACACACACAAAGTACACATACCACCACATCTACACACACATGAAGTACACACACACCTCCACCACCACACATACACACACACAGTACACATTACATACACACACAAAGTACAGATGAACTCCCCCACCACCACCACATCATACCTCCCAACATTTGGATTCCTGAAGCAGGGAAGAAAGGGGGCGTGGCTTCGCGTGGATGACTCAATCGCAAGCCACACCTTCAATTTCCGTCATAGTGGGGGCATGGTTAGTGCTCTGTGAGCTGCTGGCCATGCCCCCAGTCCCTCTGCCACACTGGAATAGACGCTGTGGGCATGCGCATAGTGTCTGGTCACCACTGCTCTGCTCTGAACTGAGCAGCGAGTGATAGGGAGCCTCCCAACTGGTAAAAAGAGGGAAAAATTTATTCCTTAGGATGTATAGGGGGACGGTCACTCGATTTTCTGGGGCCTCCAAGCCATTCCGGGAGAGTAGGCAAGTATGATTTTAAATGTTTCTTGTTTTTTGTCATGTACTGTCTATGTATATCGGTATTAGGACCACCAGCATTATATAAACCATGTAAACTATAAATAATATTGTGTTTTTATGCTTTAAAACATAATAAATTGGATTATACCAGATTTTAAAAGTAGACTGAATATGTGATATTATTCATTTAGGATAAACCCTGGGAGTTATATATGCTAAGTATCCAATTTCTAAGGGCTAGTGGAACCCCTTCCCTCCTCAGCTGCTACTCATATAACAAATAGGTATTAGTGCAGCCCTCCCAAACATAGCATATACACACAAACCTCCATCACCACATATATACACACACTACACACCACATATACACACACACACACACACAATACAAACTACACACACTGTATACCCCCACATATATACACACCAGCACATATACACACACATGCCCCCACCACCACATATACACACACAAATCCCCACCATCACATATACACACACACCCTCACCACCACATATACACACACATCTCCACCACCACATATACACACACACAAAGTACACACAAACACCCCCTCCACCTGATATACACAGTATACACTTTACACACACAGTACACACTACACACACACACATAAAGTACACACATCAACCACCACATATACCCACACTCCCACCACCACATATATAAACACACGCGCACACAGTACACACACCACCACATATATACATGCACACACAGTACACACTATACACACACCCACCACTACATAGTACACATAGTACCCACACCACACACAGTACACACCACCACATATACATACAGTACACACCACATATACATACAGTACACACACATTCAGTACACACACCACACAAACAGTATACACACATTAATCAAGAAAACACTTGCCAAGCTTCCTGCAGCAGCAGCTCCCCGTACAGTCTGGGGGCGGAGCTTAGCTAAGTGGCAGCAGGACCCCCAGTGAAGGAGAGACTGGAGGACGGGCAGCCAGCAGACTGCCTGCACGGCACCATGATATGTCAGGTGACAGTGCTGGAGGCGGAGGCATGGGAGAGAGGAGGCTGCTGGCAGTTTTTTTTTCGTGTCAACGCTGTCAGTTTGCTGTGGGCCTATTTTCAATGGGGCGCCTGGAGCTACAGATCCATCCGCCCCATTGTTAATCCGGGTCTGCCCCCTCTCAATTTTTGAGGGTTTGTAGAGTTACAAGTGATGTACAGGAAATGAAGAGACATATATTATGATGGAGAACATTATATGGAAAGGGAAACCCTAGAAACCAGCTATTAACCACTTGCCTAGCATGGTGGCATCATATGCGACCACACCAGCAAGTGCTTTATCTGACCTGGTGGCACAGGATGCGAACAGTCAGACAGACAGTGTTAGCAGCTGCAGGGAAGAGAAACTTCATGTTTTACACCTAATTCACTCATAAAAACCCGACAATCTCTGAGCGTCTTTTTGGGGGAAAAAGTGACAGTTAAGGGCTAAAGGCTCAGTACACAAATGGTTCAAAGCAAGTGCATATATATATATATATATATATATATATTTATTCATGAGTGTGCTGGTTTAAAGAGAGTGTATGTGTGTGTGTATATATATATATATATATATATATATATATATATATATATATATATATATATATATATATATAGATAGATACACACACACACACATATATATATCTACATATCTACTGTATGTATAGGCCACCATACAACTCTTTAAACCAGGACACTCATGACGTGTGTGTGTGTGTGTGTGTGTGTGTGTGTGTGTGTGTGTGTGTGTGTGTGTATATATATATATATATATATATATATTTGTATACTTAATTGTTCTTAAAACTGGGTTTATGTGGTTTTGTTTGAATCTCCCAGAAGGATATGATGCAGGAAGGTTGTATGTAATTGTGCATCAACACGGATACCTGCACCTGTATGGACTGATGAAATAAACAAGCTGGACATTTCTCCAGGCTGGTGCTGATGGCTGGTGATGATGTCAGTCAGCCAGTACACTGTGACATCACAGACACGGTATAATCGGCTGCTGCTGCCTCTGGAACCTCACTTCTCAATACGAGTTGCTTGGTGAAGGAGCTTTGAAGAGAGAGAGAGAAATTCAATATAGCGAATTATCAGCCTGAGACTGAAGATGTCTCTAGGCGAGAGGAGACCGCCCGGCCTCACTCTAATAAAAGAGGCGGACATGAACGATGACATTTACTTACAAATGGTCACTTACCACGCTGTGACGTTCGGCACAATTGTAACATCGTATGTCAGTGCTGAAATGGAAGATGCCCCAAAAGTGGTATACTACAATGGGGAGGAAGAAGAGGAGGAAGAAGAGGATGATGTCACCAGTGAGACGTGCTCCGATAGTTATTATTATCCAACCGTCTATACTGGTGTTGATGATAATGATGAGGATGATGAAGATGATGGCAGAGAGGAAGATACACCTGATGGGGATACAGATGACACCAGTGCAGAAGAAGACATCTGCAATACTGAGAACTTTGACACAGTTATCACACTCGATGACAGCGATGAGGAAGACATCATTGAGGCAGATTATTACTACCCTAAGGTGAAATTTTATGTGTGGGATGGATGGCTGAAAAACACCAACAAGAGAACATCTCCAGCCAAGAAAAGACCTCCCGGCATCACTCACATAAAAGACACTGAGCCACAAATAAATGATTGGCATGACGTTCTGGACAACACCACCCAGAAAACGTCTCTAGGTTGGAGAAGGCCTTCCAGCCTTAATCTCATCTGCCATGAATGTCCTTACATTACCACCCAGAAAACATCTCCAGGTGAGAAAAGACATCCCGGCCTCACTATTATACAAGAGGTCGAGCCGCGCACAAGCGCCTGCCACACTCCTGACGAAACCACCACTGGTGCTATAAATTATAAGGCCAAATACAATGTCAGGACCTGGATACAGAGCAAGCTGGGGAGGAGATGTAAGAAGGAAGACACTGAGAATGCCTACAGCACAGAGAAAACATCCAAGAGAAATGTCTTCCAGTGGATAAGAGCAAAGCTGGGCAGAAAACCAAAGAGATCCGACTAACACGCTTACAGCGAGATACTTACATCAGCTCACCATCTTCCAGATGTAAGTAAGAACGGACTTATTATTTACCATCCTCATATACCAACTGTTTAACATCAAAGAATAACATCTATAAGTTGTACTATACAATATTGTACTATAACAACATCTAAATACAACTATAATATAACAACTTATAACATCTATATACAACTATAATATAACAACAATAAACTAAAATAACAACTACAATCGTGTTTGAGTGTTTATGCCTTGTGACTGTTACTACCATGTATGCTGGTATAGGCTCCAATTGCCACTATGTTATTTGGGTATAAATACAGGAGTCTGGTAAGGTGACAGGGTGATGGGTATGTGAGGGGCATGGTACAATGGGGTGGTCTTCAGTATGCCGGCTGTCGGGATCCCGTCGCACAGTATACCGGCGCCGGGATCCCGACAGCCGGCATACCGACACTTATTCTCCCTCGTGGGGGTCCATGACCCCCCTGGAGGGAGAATAAAATAGTGTGGCGCGCCACCGTGCCCGTAGCGTGGCGAGCCCGCAAGGGGCTCATTTGCGCTCGCCACACTGTCGGTAAGCCGGCCGTCGGGCTCACGGCGCCGGTATGCTGGGCGCCGGGAGCCCGACCGCCGGCATATCGTAGTGAACCCGGTACAATGATATGGGCGATTGCTGGGATTACAGGTAACGCTTATCACCCCTTTACAAAAAGTACAAGGTAAACTGAAAATGGTTAGAACTCTCCAGCTTGGGATTCTCTAGCTTTCTATGCAAGGGCAGATAGCTCAATGAATAGTGTGTCCGACTGCAATGTCATAGGCAATGGGTTTGTATCCTGGGCACATCAGCATCCTGAAATGTAATGAAGGACAGTGCGACTGAACAACAAGGAGCTCTCAAGTCAAGTCCATAAATGCTGTATAGGTATTAGCGACAATAGGGGTGGGGATAGGAGACAGGGGCGGTCAGTAGATGCTGGGCTTCAAAAAGGGAGGAAACTGCAAGTGAAATTAATTAGATCATTTATAATTGACAAGTGCTGTCAACAGCGCCCCCTACCCTGCAGCGCTATGTGCGGAGCACACACCTAGTTACGGCCCTGGGTACAGGTGTATTCTCACTGACACATATTGGAGCCTTGTGTATGTGAGGGGCACGGTACAATGATATGGGAGATTGCTGGGATTACAGGTAACGCACTGTGGACAGCACCGTGCAGGATATACAGGTACGTGGGACAAATGTCAGGGTGGTGTAGGTGTATTCTCATGAACACATATTGGAGAATTTGGTAACTGGAATAAGCAGGTAACTGAAGCATTCCCCCTGATTTATGCTATAAGCTGGTCACAGCACCTATGGTGCTACGGAGAACACCTCTATAATGACATAAAGCAGCCAATCTGAAGAGGGAAAGGCCTGCAGAGAGGGAGGTATGATGGACAGGAAGATACAGAGTAATGGACAAGCCTACACACCCAGATAGTGGATGGTCCCAATCTTCTGGATGGAACTGGTCAGTCACCGATCCCTTTACTTTCCACTGGGACTCCTCCATACCCCCGGTTCTCCACACCTGAGCATTAGACTTGCATTGTTTCCACTCTGAGCTCTTCATCTGCATGCCTGGAAGAGAGACACCAGCCGTCAGGACATCACATCATATAAGCCCCACAGAGAGCAGCATGGACATAGTATGGAAGAGGTAATACATATATCACAGAATTGCTGGGGCTTTTCAGATGGACACGGACAGTGCACCCACTATTCAGCAGAACAACCCTCCCCCACAACTAATTGAGATAGAGGGGCCACATGCCCAGACCCCCAATGCAGTTATATAGCACCAGCATGCACTGTTGCCCTGTACAACTCTCACCATCCTGGTGCTCCAGTTCCGCTAACTTCCCTCCATTTTCACTAAAGCCACAGCCCCCTACTCTAGTTCGCTCATTCTCCTCCCTTATCATTTCAGACCACCTATTGTACCCAGACAGCTCTCCCTTCCACCCGCAATCACCCCCATTCCCCTCCTTCTAACAACCCCACTACCAATCACCTCACCCTCCATTATCGCCAGTTTGCCTCCTTCATCCACCCACCCTCTATTAGCCCAACTTTCATTACTTTTACACTTCTGTCCCCTGTACTAACCACTCCACTACACCTCCCATCCTTCTATTATCTCTTCATCCTTTATTACCTCCATTCCTGTTCCAGACACCTCTCCCATACCCTAAGGAAACCATCATCTGCCTTACTCTATTATCCCAATGTACTCCCCTCTGATACTCCCATGGCTCCACTCTTACCACCTATGTCCCGCTGTCTCAATTTCCCTTATTCATCTTTCATAAAATCCAAGACCCATTCTCTAGTTCCTCCATTACCCTTCCCTGAAGTTACAGAGCCCAATTCTCTTCTACTACTGCTCCAATCCCATTTACCCCACACCTATTATATCATTCTCCCTACATTAGCCCTCTAATACCACACTGCGCTTTCTGCTGTTTCAATCCCATTTACCCCACAACTATTATATCATTCTCCCCCCTTTACCCCTCTAATACCCCACTGCTCTTTCTGCTGCTCCAATCCCATTTACCCCACACCACACCACCTCATCCTCTCTCCATTTCCACCTCAATTACAGTTTAATGCCAAAAAAATGCAAAATCATGCACTTGGGGTCTCAAATATCCAAAGGCTAAATATAGTATTAATGGCATTATACTGGGAACTACTGAGGAGGAAAGGGATCTAGGAGTCACTATCTCAGGTAACAAAGGCTAAATATAGTATTAATGACACTATACTAGGAACTACTGAGGAGGAAAGGGATCTAGGAGTCACTATCTCAGGTGACATAAAGGCAGGTAAGCAACGTAACTAATTTGACTAGAAGATTTCACTTCGCGCTCACCGATACGGGCATATTGTTGTGGGCAGCAAGATTGTAAGATGGGGCTTCCCCAAAACCTCCCTATAAAATACTAACAGTGAAATGGATTGTAACTGCGCCTGTCAGGCAATGAATATATGGATGTGCTTGAAAGACATGTAAGAGAGGGAAAAAAAATTATTTACTAAGTTCGTTATCGACAGACAATTCTAGATGTCACAAATCACATAACAATCACAGTTGGCTCTTGATAAAAGAAATAGGGAAATTGCAATAGAAAGAACTAAATGAGAAAAAGAAAAGATGGGGGGTTGCTGGTACTTGTAGTGTCCCTATAGAGGGAGTGTGATTAGTCTTATGTCCACTAGAGGATGGCGTCCCACCTCTCTGTGTATGAAGTATCTTGTGTAATGAAGGGAGCCCCTAAATAGTCCCAAAACGTGTTATGGTCTCTATTGGTCCGGCACTCAGGTGGTGGAGGGGGGGGGGGGGGGGTGTAAACAGAAGCCGGGTGACGATGGTAAATACCTCCAATGATTGTAAGGGCTGCCCCTATGTTGTACTATGGGTGGGGGGACTGTTAGCAGCGGTTCAGATATAAGAACTCCGGACACACTGTCCTCACCGGGGTCCGGGTATGATCAGGATGACACTGCGTGACAAGCGCCCTAATGATCCCCAGGATTCAGTGCCAGTATTAGGAGGGGGGGGCGGGAGAGTCAACAGCTTCGAGGCCTGTGTAGGACGGTCCGCCAGGCTTGTCTCCTCTCCTTACAGAGTCTTACCTGTTCCTACGCTCTGTGTGTCTCAGCGTCCACCTGCTTCTGTTCTCCTCGCGTCTCCTACAGCTGCTGCTGTTTCCTGGTGGCTTCTGGTTAAGGCTTCTTATCATGTGGCCGCCGCTGCTGTGGCTCCGCGCTCTCCTCGTACACAGGTGTTTCTGAGGGAACCTGAAAGAAGTTTAGATAGAGCTCTGATTAGTGGTGATTCTGCTTGCATGCAGGGGCTGGTTCTCCTACGCGTATCCACCCACTGGGGTCTTTGTCAGGGAGTCTGTAATGGCCATCTTGATAAAGACCCCATCTTGACCGGGAATTCTGGGGATCATTAGGGCGCTTGTAACGGAGCGTCATACTGATCATACATGGACCCCGGTGAGGACAGTGTGTCCGGAGTTCTTATATCTGAACCTCTGCTAACAGTCCCCACACCCATAGTACAACATAGGGGCACCCCTTACAATCATTGGAGGTATTTACCATCGTCACCCGGCTTCTGTTTACACCACCACCACCACCACCCCTCCACCACCTGAGTGTCGGACCAATAGAGACCGTAACACGTTTTGGAACTATTAAGGCGCTCCCTTCATTACACAAGACACTTCATACCCAGAGAGGTGGGACGCCATCCTCTAGTGGACATTAGACTAATCACACTCCCTTTATTAGGGACACTGCAAGTACCAGCATTTCTTTTTCTCATTCAATTCTTTCTATTGAAATTTCCCTATTTCTTTTATCAAGAGCCCACTGTTATTGTTGTTATGTGATTTGTGACATCTAGAATTATTGTCTGTCTATAACGAACTTAGTCAATCATTTATTTTTTCTCTTTTACAAGTCTTTCAAGCACATCCATATATTCATTGCCTGACAGGTTCAGTTACAATCCATTTCACTGTAAGCAATGTAACACAGCAATGAGGAAGGCTAGTCAGATGCTTGGTGCATAGGGAGAGGAATCAGCAGCAGAGAGAAGTGATAATGCCACTGTATAGGTCACTGGTACGGCCTCATCTAGAATACTGTGTCTAGTTCTGGAGGATATATCTTCAGAAGGATATTATTACATTAGAGACTGTACAAAGAAGGGCAACTAGTATGGTGCATGGCCTACATCACACAACATACCCAGAAAGACTAAAACATCTCACTATGGGGGTTATTCCGAGTTGATCGCTCGCTAGCAACTTTTTGCAGTACTGCGATAAGGTTAAATCTCGGCAAAACTGCGCATGCATAAGCACCGCAACGCGCAGGCGGGTCGTACGGGTACAAAGAGGATCGGTGATGGGTGATGGATTTAACGAAGAATCCATTCGCACAGCGGAACGTAAGGTCATTTGACAGAAAGAGGGCGTTTGTGGGTGTTAACGGACCGTTTTCTGGGAATGTTTGGAAAAATGCAGCCGTGTCCAAGCGTTTGCAGGGCGGGTGTCTGACGTCAATTTCGGGACCAAAAAGACTGAAGTGATCGCAGCGGCTGAGTAAGTCCAGAGCTACTCAGAAACTGAAAAAAAAAAGTTTTTGTGCCGTCGGCTGCAAAAGTGTTCGCACACTTGCAAAGCTAAAATACACTCCCCCATAGGCGGCGACTATCTGAAAAAAGTTGCCAGCGAGCGATCAACTCGGAATGACCCCCTATGTGCAGTGTGGAGCAGAGAAGGGAAAGGGGGGACATGATAGAGATTGTCACATATATCAGGGGTAAAACAAGGTCCAAAAGGGAAACATTCTCCAAATGAAGAGAAGTAATAGGACACGAGGACATGCACTGACACTGGAGGGAGGGAGGTTCAGGGGAAATTTGAGGAAAAATGACTTCACAGAAAGGGTAGTGGATAAGTGGAATAGCCTCCCATCAGAGGTGGTAGATGCTAAGACAGTAGAGCAATATAAACATGAATGGGATAGACATAAGGATACCCTTACACAGAAATAAGGATCAAATAGGTCACCTGGTCACCCTGCCAGCTCCATACGTGCAGTGATATAGCAGTGTTACATCGCATCAGCAGTCCCGATCACCCTGCCAGCACCATATGTGCAGTGAGATAGCAGTGTTACATCATATCAGCGCTCCCGGTCACCCTGCCAACTCCATACGTGCAGTGATATAGCAGTGTTACATCACATCAGTGCTCCTGGTCACCCTGCCAGCTCCATACGTGCAGTGATATAGCAGTGTTACATCATATCAGCGCTCCCGGTCACCCTGCCAACTCCATACGTGCAGTGATATAGCAGTGTTACATCACATCAGTGCTCCTGGTCACCCTGCCAGCTAGATACGTGCAGTGATATAGCAGTGTTACATCACATCAGTGCTCCTGGTCACCCTGCCAGCTCCATACGTGCAGTGATATAGCAGTGTTACATCATATCAGCGCTCCCGGTCACCCTGCCAACTCCATACGTTCAGTGATATAGCATAGTTACATCACATCAGCGCTCCCGGTCACCCAGCCAGCTCCATACGTGCAGTGATATAGCCGTATTACATCACATCAGTGCTCCTGGTCACCCAGCCAGCTCCATATGTGCAGTGATATAGCCGTATTACATCACATCAGCTCTCCTGGTCACCCTACCAGCTCCACACATGCAGTGATATAGCTGTATTACAATACATTAGCGCTCCCAGTCACCCTGCCAGCTCCATAACGTGCAGTGAAATAGAAGTATTACCTCCCTCTCTCCCCACTCCCCTGGCTGCAGCGAGCGCGGTGTGCGCCCGCTGCAGCCGGCGTCGCTAACTGACGCTAGAGGTCAAAATTGACCCTAGTGTCAGTGCGGCGCTGCTATGGGAGAGATGTCATGACGTCTCTCCCATAGAGAGGAGCCGGCGCCCGGAGGCAGCGGCAGCAGCTGTCCAGAAGCAGGAGCGAGGCTGGTAAGTATGGTGTATTTTTTTTGTTTAGGGTTTCAAAGCGGCTACAGGGGGCACAGCTACAAGAGGCACAGCTACTGGGGGCAGATCTACAGGGGGCACAACTACACGAGGCACAGCTACTGGGGGCAGATCTACTGGGGGCACTGGTACAGGGGGAACAGCTACTGGGCGCAAATCAACTGAGGGCACAGCTACTGGGGGCACAGCTACAGGGGGCACAACTACAGGGGGCAAATTAACTGGTGGCACAGCTGCTGGGGACACAACTACAGGGGGATAACTGAGGGTTCACCCCTTCCCTATGAAGAAGCCATGCCTCACGGCGTGCACCAACCTCTGTCTGTGCAGCAGCTATTTATCCCGGCTTTACTTAGCAATCAGCACCAGCCAGATAACTCAGTCACGATCTCCCGGGCTGTCTTCCAGAAGCTAAGCTTGACTGCTGCCAAGGGCAGATTGGGATGGAAAACCAGCTGAGGAAACCTCTGTAAGCAGCCCCAGTGGAGGCTGGGTTTGCTGAGGGGGGCAGGATCCAGGGCTGGTTCTAGACCTTATGGCACCCAGGGTGTACGATTCCTTTGGTGCCCCACTTTTCCCCATTTAAAACAGGGACAGTGCTCGCTGATGACGTGTGCAAATAATGTAGGGGAGGGGCTTCATTGGGGAAGGGGCATGGCCACATAATAGTACCAATTCACATTATACCACACCGTAGTCTCCATCAGTCACATTACACCACACAGTAGTACCCCTTATACACGCCAGGTAGAGCCCCTTATACACAATACGCCAGGTAGAGCCCCTTTTATACATGTTGTACTAGGTAGAGCATGTTATACAAACTGCACCAGGTAGCCCCTTATACACATTGCACAAGTAGCCCCTTATACACATTTGCACCAGGTAGCACATTATACCCATTGCACCAGGTAGCACATTATACACATTGCGCCAGGTAGCCCCTTATACACATTGCGCCAGGTAGCCCCTTATACACATTGCGCCACGTAGCCCCTTATACACATTGCGCCACGTAGCCCCTTATACACATTGCACCAGGTAGCCCCTTATACACATTGCGCCAGGTAGCCCATTATACACATTGCGCCAGGTATCACATTACACACATTGCACCAGGTAGCCCATTATACACAGTGCGCCAAGTAGCCCCTTATACACACTGCGCCAGGTAGCCCCTTATACACATTGCGCCAGGTAGCCCCTTATACACATTGCGCCAGGTAGCCCCTTATACACATTGCGCCAGGTAGCCCCTTATACACATTGCGCCAGGTAGCCCCTTATACACAGTGCGCCAGGTAGCCCATTATACACAGTGCGCCAAGTAGCCCATTATACACATTGCGCCAGGTAGCGCCTTATACAAATTGCACCAGCAAGTCGTCACTCACCATTTGGCACCTGTGGTCCTTCAGCTCTATGTTCTTGTTATACTTCCACGGTGGGGTACGGCCAGCGTGAAGTGGCCAGGATGGTAGGCGGCCGGCCGGAGCAGGAAGTGACGAGGGGCATTTTGGTGCAGGCAGCAGATGGGGTGCTGATGGCTCTGGTGGAATGACTGCGGCCTCAGGCTGCAGCGTCTCGGGTGCCCGCCCTGATAGCCCGCACCTAAAACCACCACTGGCAGGATCCCCTGAGCTGGACGAACAGTGACCCTCCACGCCCCCACCCCAGCAGTCAACAGTCCAACACTGCTAACAAAGTCCCTCCCAGTGCACGTAGGGGGTCATTCCGAAATGACCGTAGCTGTGCTAAATTTAGCACAGCTACGATCATTCACACCGACATGCGGGGGGACGGCCAGCACAGAGCTAGTAAGCCCCGCATGTCAGTGCCAACCCCCCCGCAGAAGTGCAAAGGCATCGCACAACGGCGATGTCTTTGCACTTCAAGAGTAGCTCCCGACCAGCGCAGCTTTAGCGTGGCCGGGAGCTACTCATCGCTCCACGGCCCGCAGCGGCTGTGTGTGACGTCACACAGCCACTGCGGCCCGCCCCCCGTTCGGTCCTGCCACGCCTGCGTTGGCTGGACCTCGCCCACGAAACGGCGGCCAAACGCCGCCGTTCCATCCCCTACCCCCCCCCCCCACCCAGTGACCGCCTCTGCCTGACAATCAGGCAGAGGCAATCGTAGCGGGCCGACGCCCTTCAGCCGCCTGGCATGCGCCAGCGTACTGCGGTGCCGGCGCATGCACTGTTCTGACTTGATCGCACCACTGCGATAAACTGCTGCGTGTGATCGGGTCAGAATGACCACCATAGTGCAGCAGAATGCACAAGGACCGAGCGTCCACAGACGTGCAGATCGCCCACCTGAGCATAGCCTCCAATGTGACCAACCCAGAGTCTGTGCACGCAACTATTCCCAGCAACATGCCCATCTTACCACACACACAAAGCCCCCCCCACCTCCACTCCTACACAGCCTGCCCCTCCAGTCACCATACACACACACTCACCTTGTTCCCTACACACACCTGTCTGTCCTTTCAACACACATACCGTTTCCCACAGCCCTCCCACTCTCCCCTGTTTCCCCCAATCACTCATCACTGGGCTTTACGGACACAGCAGGAGCAGACAGGCAGATCCGGAAAAGGTGGGGGCGTGGCCTATTCACGGACCCGTGACCACGCCCCCTTTGGAAGAGAAAAAACCTACCATTAAGTAAGCGCACCACTAGCTGGCTCGTCAGAGGGGTCACGGGATTGAAACAGCGGCTAAGTCGCTGTCACCATGCGTCAATGGAGGCAAGTACACTGCTGGTTGCTGCTGTGGTGCACAGGAGAGGGGAGGCGCCTGTGGCATGTCTCACAAAGTGTGAGGTCACGGCGCAGGGGAGGAAAAAACAAATTTTTCAGCGCAGAGAGGGCTTCTGAGGCTTCTCTGGTGCTGCTGACTTGCTGTGATAGGAAAAATATTTTTTCCTGTTTCCAGCAGCAGGGGATGCTGTGGGCCTATTTTCATGGGGTGGCCTGGAGCTGCAGCTCCATCCGCCCCATTGTTAATCCGGCCCTGGGAACAAGGTGAGTGTGTGTGTATGGTGACTGGAGGGGCAGGCTGTGTAGGAGTGGAGGTGGGGGGGGGGGCTTTGTGTGTGTGGTAAGATGGGCATGTTGCTGGGAATAGTTGCGTGCACAGACTCTGGGTTGGTCACATTGGAGGCTATGCTCAGGTGGGCGATCTGCACGTCTGTGGACGCTCGGTCCTTGTGCATTCTGCTGCACTATGTTGGTCATTCTGACCCGATCACACGCAGCAGTTTATCGCAGTGGTGCGATCAAGTCAGAACTGTGCATGCGCCGGCACCGCAGTACGCTGGCGCATGCCAGGCGGCCGAAGGGCGTCGGCCCGCTACGATTGCCTCTGCCTGATTGTCATGGGCGAGGTCCAGCCAACGCAGGCGTGGCAGGACCGAACGGGGGGCGGTCCGCAGTGGCTGTGTGACGTCACACACAGCCGCTGCGGGCCGTGGAGCGATGAGTAGCTCCCGGCCACGCTAAAGCTGCGCTGGTCGGGAGCTACTCTTGAAGTGCAAAGACATCGTCGTTGTGCGATGCCTTTGCACTTCTGCGGGGGGGCTGGCACTGACATGCGGGGCGTACTAGCTCTGTGCTGGCCGTCCCCCCGCATGTCGGTGTGAATGATCGTAGCTGTGCTAAATTTAGCACAGCTACGGTCATTTCGGAATGACCCCCTACGTGCACTGGGAGGGACTTTGTTAGCAGTGTTGGACTGTTGACTGCTGGGGTGGGGGCGTGGAGGGTCACTGTTCGTCCAGCTCAGGGGATCCTGCCAGTGGTGGTTTTAGGTGCGGGCTATCAGGGCGGGCACCCGAGATGCTGCAGCCTGAGGCCGCAGTCATTCCACCAGAGCCATCAGCACCCCATCTGCTGCCTGCACCAAAATGCCCCTCGTCACTTCCTGCTCCGGCCGGCCGCCTACCATCCTGGCCACTTCACGCTGGCCGTACCCCACCGTGGAAGTATAATAAGAACATAGAGCTGAAGGACCACAGGTGCCAAATGGTGAGTGACGACTTGCTGGTGCAATTTGTATAAGGCGCTACCTGGCGCAATGTGTATAATGGGCTACTTGGCGCACTGTGTATAATGGGCTACCTGGCGCACTGTGTATAAGGGGCTACCTGGCGCACTGTGTATAAGGGGCTACCTGGCGCAATGTCTATAAGGGGCTACCTGGCGCAATGTGTATAAGGGGCTACCTGGCGCAATCTGTATAAGGGGCTACCTGGCGCAATGTGTATAAGGTGCTACCTGGCGCAGTGTGTATAAGGGGCTACTTGGCGCACTGTGTATAATGGGCTACCTGGCGCAATGTGTGTAATGTGATACCTGGCGCAATGTGTATAATGGGCTACCTGGCGCAATGTGTATAAGGGGCTACCTGGCGCAATGTGTATAATGTGCTACCTGGTGCAATGGGTATAATGTGCTACCTGGTGCAAATGTGTATAAGGGGCTACTTGTGCAATGTGTATAAGGGGCTACCTGGTGCAGTTTGTATAACATGCTCTACCTAGTGCAACATGTATAAAAGGGGCTCTACCTGGCGTATTGTGTATAAGGGGCTCTACCTGGCGTGTATAAGGGGTACTACTGTGTGGTGTAATGTGACTGATGGAGACTACGGTGTGGTATAATGTGAATTGGTACTATTATGTGGCCATGCCCCTTCCCCAATGAAGCCCCTCCCCTACATTATTTGCACACGTCATCAGCGAGCACTGTCCCTGTTTTAAAGGGGGAAAAGTGGGGCACCAAAGGAATCGTACACCCTGGGTGCCATAAGGTCTAGAACCAGCCCTGGATCCTGCCCCCCTCAGCAAACCCAGCCTCCACTGGGGCTGCTTACAGAGGTTTCCTCAGCTGGTTTTCCATCCCAATCTGCCCTTGGCAGCAGTCAAGCTTAGCTTCTGGAAGACAGCCCGGGAGATCGTGACTGAGTTATCTGGCTGGTGCTGATTGCTAAGTAAAGCCGGGATAAATAGCTGCTGCACAGACAGAGGTTGGTGCACGCCGTGAGGCATGGCTTCTTCATAGGGAAGGGGTGAACCCTCAGTTATCCCCCTGTAGTTGTGTCCCCAGCAGCTGTGCCCTCAGTTGAATTGCGCCCAGTAGCTGTTCCCCCTGTACCAGTGCCCCCAGTAGATCTGCCCCCAGTAGCTGTACCTCGTGTAGTTGTGCCCCCTGTAGATCTGCCCCCAGTAGCTGTGCCTCTTGTAGCTGTGCCCCCTGTAGCCGCTTTGAAACCCTAAACAAAAAAAATACACCATACTTACCAGCCTCGCTCCTGCTTCTGGACAGCTGCTGCCGCTGCCTCCGGGCGCCGGCTCCTCTCTATGGGAGAGACGTCATGACATCTCTCCCATAGCAGCGCCACACTGACACTAGGGTCAATTTTGACCTCTAGCGTCAGTTAGCGACGCCGGCTGCAGCGGGCGCACACCGCGCTCGCTGCAGCCAGGGGAGCGGGGAGAGAGGGAGGTAATACTTCTATTTCACTGCACGTTATGGAGCTGGCAGGGTGACTGGGAGCGCTAATGTATTGTAATACAGCTATATCACTGCATGTGTGGAGCTGGTAGGGTGACCAGGAGAGCTGATGTGATGTAATGCGGCTATATCACTGCACGTATGGAGCTGGCTGGGTGACCAGGAGCACTGATGTGATGTAATACGGCTATATCACTGCACGTATGGAGCTGGCTGGGTGACCAGGAGCACTGATGTGATGTAATACGGCTATATCACTGCACGTATGGAGCTGGCTGGGTGACCGGGAGCGCTGATGTGATGTAACTATGCTATATCACTGAACGTATGGAGTTGGCAGGGTGACCGGGAGCGCTGATATGATGTAACACTGCTATATCACTGCACGTATGGAGCTGGCAGGGTGACCAGGAGCACTGATGTGATGTAACACTGCTATATCACTGCACGTATGGAGCTGGCAGGGTGACCAGGAGCACTGATGTGATGTAACACTGCTATATCACTGCACGTATGGAGCTGGCAGGGTGACCAGGAGCACTGATGTGATGTAACACTGCTATATCACTGCACGTATGGAGCTGGCAGGGTGACCAGGTGACCTATTTGATCCTTATTTCTGTGTAAGGGTATCCTTATGTCTATCCCATTCATGTTTATATTGCTCTACTGTCTTAGCATCTACCACCTCTGATGGGAGGCTATTCCACTTATCCACTACCCTTTCTGTGAAGTCATTTTTCCTCAAATTTCCCCTGAACCTCCCTCCCTCCAGTGTCAGTGCATGTCCTCGTGTCCTATTACTTCTCTTCATTTGGAGAATGTTTCCCTTTTGGACCTTGTTTTACCCCTGATATATGTGACAATCTCTATCATGTCCCCCCTTTCCCTTCTCTGCTCCACACTGCACATAGGGGGTCATTCCGAGTTGATCGCTCGCTGGCAACTTTTTTCAGATAGTCGCCGCCTATGGGGGAGAGTATTTTAGCTTTGCAAGTGTGCGAACACTTTTGCAGCCGACGGCACAAAAACTTTTTTTTTTCAGTTTCTAAGTAGCTCTGGACTTACTCAGCCGCTGCGATCACTTCAGTCTTTTTGGTGCCGAAATTGACGTCAGACACCCGCCCTGCAAACGCTTGGACACGGCTGCATTTTTCCAAACATTCCCAGAAAACGGTCCGTTAACACCCACAAACGCCCTCTTTCTGTCAAATGACCTTACGTTCCGCTGTGCGAATGGATTCTTCGTTAAATCCATCACCCATCACCGATCCTCTTTGTACCCGTACGACCCGCCTGCGCGTTGCGGTGCTTATGCATGCGCAGTTTTGCCGAGATTTAACCTTATCGCAGTACTGCAAAAAGTTGCTAGCGAGCGATCAACTCGGAATGACCCCCATAGTGAGATGTTTTAGTCTTTCTGGGTATGTTGTGTGATGTAGGCCATGCACCATACTAGTTGCCCTTCTTTGTACAGTCTCTAATGTAATAATATCCTTCTGAAGATATATCCTCCAGAACTAGACACAGTATTCTAGATGAGGCCGTACCAGTGACCTATACAGTGGCATTATCACTTCTCTCTGCTGCTGATTCCTCTCCCTATGCACCAAGCATCTGACTAGCCTTCCTCATTGCTGTGTTACATTGCTTACAGTGAAATGGATTGTAACTGAACCTGTCAGGCAATGAATATATGGATGTGCTTGAAAGACTTGTAAAAGAGAAAAAATAAATGATTGACTAAGTTCGTTATAGACGGACAATAATTCTAGATGTCACAAATCACATAACAACAATAACAGTGGGCTCTTGATAAAAGAAATAGGGAAATTTCAATAGAAAGAATTGAATGAGAAAAAGAAATGCTGGTACTTGTAGTGTCCCTAATAAAGGGAGTGTGATTAGTCTAATGTCCACTAGAGGATGGCGTCCCACCTCTCTGGGTATGAAGTGTCTTGTGTAATGAAGGGAGCGCCTTAATAGTTCCAAAACGTGTTACGGTCTCTATTGGTCCGACACTCAGGTGGTGGAGGGGGGGTGGTGGTGGTGGTGTAAACAGAAGCCGGGTGACGATGGTAAATACCTCCAATGATTGTAAGGGGTGCCCCTATGTTGTACTATGGGTGTGGGGACTGTTAGCAGAGGTTCAGATATAAGAACTCCGGACACACTGTCCTCACCGGGGTCCATGTATGATCAGTATGACGCTCCGTTACAAGCGCCCTAATGATCCCCAGAATTCCCGGTCAAGATGGGGTCTTTATCAAGATGGCCATTACAGACTCCCTGACAAAGACCCCAGTGGGTGGATACGCGTAGGAGAACCAGCCCCTGCATGCAAGCAGAATCACCACTAATCAGAGCTCTATCCAAACTTCTTTCAGGTTCCCTCAGAAACACCGGTGTACGAGGAGAGCGCGGAGCCACAGCAGCGGCGGCCACATGATAAGAAGCCTTAACCAGAAGCCACCAGGAAACAGCAGCAGCTGTAGGAGACGCGAGGAGAACAGAAGCAGGTGGACGCTGAGACACACAGAGCGTAGGAACAGGTAAGACTCTGTAAGGAGAGGAGACAAGCCTGGCGGACCGTCCTACACAGGCCTCGAAGCTGTTGACTCTCTCCCCCCCCCCCCCCCCCCCTCCTGATACTGGCACTGAATCCTGGGGATCATTAGGGCGCTTGTCACGCAGTGTCATCCTGATCATACCCGGACCCCGGTGAGGACAGTGTGTCCGGAGTTCTTATATCTGAACCGCTGCTAACAGTCCCCCCACCCATAGTACAACATAGGGGCAGCCCTTACAATCATTGGAGGTATTTACCATCGTCACCCGGCTTCTGTTTACACCCCCCCCCCCCCATCTCCACCACCTGAGTGCCGGACCAATAGAGACCGTAACACGTTTTGGGACTATTTAGGGGCTCCCTTCATTACACAAGACACTTCATACACAGAGAGGTGGGACGCCATCCTCTAGTGGACATAAGACTAATCACACTCCCTCTATAGGGACACTACAAGTACCAGCAACCCCCCATCTTTTCTTTTTCTCATTTAGTTCTTTCTCCTTCATCCACTAGGGGCCACTGGAGTGTAGTTACAATGGGGAAATAGTAGGTAGTAATTGGGAGCTGTCACTTTAAAAATTCTCACACTGTGGCTAGCTCCTCCCCTACTATCTCCCCTCCAAGCCAGTCTTAGTTTAGTGCCCGAGAGAGCTTGTTCACTTGGGTTTAGCTGAAGAAATTTTTATTTTTTCTTTATTATTTTATTATTCTTACTTACACACACAGACTGGCAGCTCTGCCACTGCCAGTCTGCACCGCGGGAGCTGCCGGCGGGGTCCCATCGCAGCTGCGTGCGGCTCGGGATGGGCCCCGGCTGAGGGAGACACTGAGCTCTCCTGAGTTGGCCGGACACCGCTGCGTGCGGCGCGTGTCAGGGCCACTCCATCCAGCAGAAGATTCCGGCAGCACGGCAGCGGTGAGTATCAAAAGTGGCCGGACACCGCTGCGTGCGGCGCGTGTCGGGGCCGATCGGTGAACTACATCAGGACAGCGGTGAGTACAATCCCCCCCCCCTCCAGACTGATGTGTGTTTTTACTATGTACAGAGGCGCACTTACGCCATTATGTAGACGGAACCTCAGCCCACTCTGTAAGCGGGCTCAGCGCTCTTCACTCCCCGGCTGCAGCATACAGGCAGCCGGGGTGATACACTCCCCACTTACAGGAGCCGGATAAGGGGGGCGATAGGGTGATTTTTAATATGAAGGTGACGAAGCTAACTCCCGCTCCGTTTGGCGGGCTCATGCTCTCTCCGGCCGCAGCATAAGGCGGCCAGGAGTTACATTACAATGTGAGCACCTCTCACCGGCCGCAGCATACAGGCGGCCGGGGAACACATTTAGATCACCGCTCCCCAGCCGCTGCATACACGCAGCCGTGGGGATAGATCACCGCTCCCCGGCTGCTGCATACACGCGGCCGTGGGGATACCTTTACAACACCACTCCCCGGCCGCAGCAGACAGGCGGCCGGGGAATACATTTACAGGCGGCCGGGAAATACATTTGCATCTCCGCTCCCTGGCCGCAGCATACCAGGGGAGACATGGACGCTTTCCGCTGACTTTGCAGCGGATTTGAATTTGGCTCCGAAGCGGGGGGGGGGGGGGGGCGGAGCTAACTCCCGCTCTGTATGGCGGGCTCTCTCCGCTCCCCGCGCCGCTGCAGCATGACACACCGCTCCAGTCTCCCGCTCCCCTGGACGCTGAAGGCTTCTTTCCTCTCCTGGCTGTGCAGGCAGGAGGCTTTGCTTGTATAAGGTATGAGGGGGGGTGAAGGCTATTCCCGCCTTACTCAGCGGGCTCCCCGGCGGCGGCTCCCAGGTCTCACTGTCGCTAGGCAACAGATCCTGTCTCTGGGTTTTTAACTTTTCCATGCAATAGGGTGCTGAAATATAGCTACATTCCTCCCTGCAGTACCTCTGCCCGGCATTTCATACATGTAGATCAGGAAACCTGCTCTATTACAGGAGCTGGGGCTCAGCTCATTAATAATTAAAAATCTACTGTGCAGATTTCTTTACTCTACAAAGTGTATATATGTATATATATTATATATATATATATATATGTATGTCTGTATGGATATATAGATATGTTTGTATATATATATATATTTAAGTGTGTGTGGGTATGTATATAGATATATGCATACAATACCATATATAGGGGATAAAACAAACACTTCCGCAAGGTTTTCTAATAACAGAATACCCCACCTTGCCACATAACATTTTCCCCCATTTTTTCTCACAGGCTGGTCACCATTTTGAAAAGCCAGCGCAACCTCCGAGAAACTTCTGGTGCACCTAAAATAGCGGTACACTACATACAGGGCGGGGTGTGGCCTTCCCTTTATTATTCCTTGGTGTCACTAGTTACTAATGCTATTTGTAATTTGGGGAATGTGTGTGGCATCAGACAAATAGCGCAGCGGCTCAGTACGCTAATAGCGGGTATCTGAAGGGAGCTCCTATAGCCTAGGGCTCAGACCCCTGTCCCACAGCACAGCGCTACTGATTCAGGTCTCCGCTGCTCCAGGAAGTTTATTTGAATCGTGTCGGTCACTACACATTATAGTGCAGACCTTACATAGGGCTGTGTTTATTTAACCCACCTTTTCTCCTTTCGTTTGTCTCACCTGGGATAGTCAAAGAATTCCCTCTTAGGTGTGCAGTATGCGGTGGAGCCATCTGCTTAGCCCTCCACGCACCTGCAGGACACTCCATGTTTGAACAGCACAGATTATACAGGTAATGTCACTGGTAACCAGAGACCTTGTATGTCATTTCACCTCTCCAGGTTTCTAAAGGAACCTTGCTAATCTTCCATGTTACAATACTGATGATGTCTGTTTTCTGTGGAGTCGGAACCAGTGTCTCAGAATATCCAGGTGCATTATACAGCAGTTCGTCTGATACTGCAGGTAAAGGAGGCGGACACGTCAAGTCCATCAGGGCTCGAAGCCGATGACGAAATGGCAGCAACTGGTCCAGTTTCAGATGAGCTGGGCAGGCTCCGGTAGACGGCCGGCAGACACCCGAATACACAATTTCAGGTATCAAACAATGTTTGTTTTCCTATCCTTTCCCCGCGGACGGCAGGAGATGGTATCAGAACCTCTCCAGGGTATACCCCTCGATGTATCGCCGGTCCAACAAGCTGCCGTTTTCCTGAGGCAACCTTGCTCAGGGATCCATCAAAGACATATACGGCAGCAGGGTTTTCTACCTTGTCCTGAGCAGGTAGGTTGTGGAACAATTGTCCTCTAGGTTACAGGATGTTTCGCATCAGGTTCAATTGATACTTTGGTACAGGTCAGAATCACGATTCTGCTTTATGTTCTTTGGAGGTCTCCACGTCTGCAGACTCGGAACCTACATTTTCACTGGGTATGTCTTAACCAGACGACCTCTGGGGCTGCGACAGTGCAAGATGAACATGAAAAACCTATGGGGCAGAGGGTTCAGGGGAAGGAACTTTCTGCATGATTTCTTGAACCATTGGAGGTAAGTCCACTTTGTTTTCTACTACTGCTGCCCCAGCTCCAAGACAGACCTTTACCGGTCTTTCCTTTAAAAAAATGTTTTTTCCGTGCCCCTTCAAGCTTTCGACTCCACACGGGCGATATCTCCGTCGCCAGGGGATCTCAGGGTAAAAAAGCTGAAGTAGAGGTTCAACATCCTCGGTCCAGTCTGACTTTAGGTCATCCTATACACCCACTACAGGTCAGACTTTTCTACTACCTGGATGGTCCCAGGGTAGGCGCAGGTCGGTGGGAGAAGGCTTGGGCGGTTACAAACTAGATTTTGGAGTACAACCGTCTCAGGAGTCCCTCGACATGGGTCGGCCGAGTTACGATGACAAGAGAGTCATACTGCAGGCGGCGCTCCATATGCTTCTAGCCGCAAAGGGTGTTGATCCCTGTTTTTCACATATCATTTGAATCGGGACAGTTCTCAGGCCTTTGTTTTCTTTTCACGTTCCGAAGCCAGTTGGCTCGGCCAGGCCTATCATGGCCTTAGAATCCTTTCAGTCTGTGATTGCTAGTTTGAACAAGAGAGGGAGTTCTAAGTGTCCCTTGTCTTCAAAGATGCCTGTTTACTGATTTCCGTGGGGTTTTTCCTCAACGGGCTTTTCTCAGATTCGCATTACAGGATTCTCTTTTTCACTGTCAATCCTTTCCTTTCGGTCTCTCTTCCGCTCCCACAGAGTTCAGGAAGTTCACAGAATAACTCTTTTTCAAGGGCAGTAGGTGACGTTGGTTCCATAATGGGACAATCTACTGCTACTATCCCACTCTGTACATTAGGTGGCTTCTGCATATCCGGAGGATCTAGAAGCTTCTGGTTCGACACAGATCCAATTTATGCTCCTCGTAGACGTTTCTCAACATGGTCCGTCAGAGGATTTTTCCTTTCTCGGCACCAGGTACTCTATCCTTCAGTCAAGTTGCGACGCAATGAGTGATCGCCTACATTCCTCTCTGAGCGGGGGACAACGATCTTCTTTCCAGGTCAAGCCACCAGGTCAGACTCCCGGGTGAGGGAACATTCCCCGGAGTTTTGTCAGCTGGTCCGCTGTGGGCGGAGATTTCGGATCGACCTCAGGGCGTTCTGACTCACTCTTTAACCCTTTACTACTCTCGGACGTGAGCTCTGGCGGCAGTAGCCGAGAATGCCCTCAGGGCTCCAGGGAGTTTTCTGGTTATTCCATCCTGCCTCCTTTTCTATTTCTACCTCATGTTCGGTAACACAGGAGGGGATTTTGCGTGCTAGTCCTCTCGGTGGCTCTGGTTGGGCCACGCATGACTTGAGGATACAGATACACCTGTTGTCAGTAGAGGAGCCTTGGCTCCTACCTCGACTGGACTGTCTACTCCAACAGGTTCCTTTTTTCTTTGTTCAATCTTACACTGGTTTCGTTTAACCGTGGGACTGTTCTCGAGACCTCAGAAGGGAGGAGTTCCCTGGTTCGGTTAGGCCTACTGGGCCCCGATTTCAGAAGTCTGTTACCTTTTGCCACTTTTGGAAGACTTTATGGGACATAATAAGGATGAACGGGGTTTTCCCCTTCTTTCAGTTACCATTCATCTTTGGTTTCTCTGGGAGGTTTTGCTCCGCTGCGCTTCAAACCACACTGACCTGAATTTTAGGTCTCTGCCTTTTGTTTTGGTTTTTCTTCCAAAAGAGATTAGCCTAGCGGCCGTAAGTTCGGCCTCTTTTTCAGGGAGTACTCTATTGACAACTCCCCCGGCTGAGCTTCGGCCTCAGCGATCGTTTCTTCCAGAGGGGTTGTCCATTTTTCGTATAAATCTGACACTAGTGTTTTTCGGTCCTCTTTGAATGCTTGTCAGGGCTCGCTGACTCTCTCTACAGAGGTCTTCGGCTATTCAACTTAGTGTTTTTCTTCTTTGTCTCTGTACGATGCTCCCGTGCTAAATAGCCGGGGTCCCAGCAGACGCTGGGCTGTTGGATACATCTGACCATCAGACAGTCTTCTAGGCGGTTGCTAGGGAGCCTCCGTTTTCCATTTCAGCGCACTTTACGCGCGATATAAGACCTTCGTGGGCGGCTGCCCATGGGGTCTCCATGAATACTTTGTCGGGCGGCTACTTCGTCGGACCGACATTCGTTTTGTCAATTTCTACAAGTGTGACACTTTTGCGGCCTCTGCATCACAGTTTGGCCGAGCAGTTTTTAAAGGACTCTCAGCGCTCTCCCACCCGTTTTTGGGAGCTCTGGGACGTCCCCATTGTAACTACACTCCAGTGGCCCCTAGTGGATGAAGGAGAAATCAGGATTTTGGTACTTACCGATAAATCCCTTTCTCCGATTCCACAGGGGCCACTGGACGCCCGCCCAGCGCTGTTCCCCCTTGTTTTTTGCTTAAAGGTTTGCAGGTCACCATATGACTGCTTGTTGAGTTCAGGCTAGCCTGGTTTTTTGTCAGGTTCTGTTCCAGGTTTAGTTTGGGTTATCCTGGTTTTACAGGGCGTCATTAACCTCCTCTACCTTAGGGTTTGTTTATTCCATCTCTCATCGGGCACAGTTTTACGTAGACTGGCTTGGAGGGGAGATAGTAGGGGAGGAGCTAGCCACAGTGTGAGAATTTTTGAAGTGCCAGCTCCCAATTACTACCTACTATTTCCCCATTGTAACTACACTCCAGTGGCCCCTGTGGAATCGGAGAAAGGGATTTATCGGTAAGTACCAAAATCCTGATTTCTATTGCAATTTCCCTATTTCTTTTATCAAGAGCCAACTGTGATTGTTATGTGATTTGTGACATCTAGAATTGTCTGTCGATAACGAACTTAGTAAATAATTTTTTTTCCCTCTCTTACATGTCTTTCAAGCACATCCATATATTCATTGCCTGACAGGCGCAGTTACAATCCATTTCACTGTTAGTATTTTATAGGGAGGTTTTGGGGAAGCCCCATCTTACAATCTTGCTGCCCACAACAATATGCCCGTATCGGTGAGCGCGAAGTGAAATCTTCTAGTCAAATTAGTTACGTTGCTTACCTGCCTTTATGTCACCTGAGATAGTGACTCCTAGATCCCTTTCCTCCTCAGTAGTTCCTAGTATAGTGTCATTAATACTATATTTAGCCTTTGTTACCTGAGATAGTGACTCCTAGATCCCTTTCCTCCTCAGTAGTTCCCAGTATAATGCCATTAATACTATATTTAGCCTTTGGATATTTGAGACCCCAAGTGCATGATTTTGCATTTTTTTGGCATTAAACTGTAATTGAGGTGGTAATGGAGAGAGGATGAGATGAGGTGGTGTGGTGTGGGGTAAATGGGATTGGAGCAGCAGAAAGAGCAGTGGGGTATTAGAGGGGTAAAGGGGGGAGAATGATATAATAGTTGTGGGGTAAATGGGATTGAAACAGCAGAAAGCGCAGTGTGGTATTAGAGGGGTAATGTAGGGAGAATGATATAATAGGTGTGGGGTAAATGGGATTGGAGCAGTAGTAGAAGGGAATTGGGCTCTGTAACTTCAGGGAAGGGTAATGAAGGAACTAGAGAATGGGTCTTGGATTTTATGAAAGATGAATAAGGGAAATTGAGACAGCGGGACATAGGTGGTAAGAGTGGAGCCATGGGAGTATCAGAGGGGAGTACATTGGGATAATAGAGTAAGGCAGATGATGGTTTCCTTAGGGTATGGGAGAGGTGTCTGGAACAGGAATGGAGGTAATAAAGGATGAAGAGATAATAGAAGGATGGGAGGTGTAGTGGAGTGGTTAGTACAGGGGACAGAAGTGTAAAAGTAATGAAAGTTGGGCTAATAGAGGGTGGGTGGATGAAGGAGGCAAACTGGCGATAATGGAGGGTGAGGTGATTGGTAGTGGGGTTGTTAGAAGGAGGGGAATGGGGGTGATTGCGGGTGGAAGGGAGAGCTGTCTGGGTACAATAGGTGGTCTGAAATGATAAGGGAGGAGAATGAGCGAACTAGAGTAGGGGGCTGTGGCCTTAGTGAAAATGGAGGGAAGTTAGCGGAACTGGAGCACCAGGATGGTGAGAGTTGTACAGGGCAACAGTGCATGCTGGTGCTATATAACTGCATTGCGAGTCTGGGCACGTGGCCCCTCTATCTCAATTAGTTGTGGGGGAGGGTTGTTCTGCTGAATAGTGGGTGCACTGTCCGTGTCCATCTGAAAAGCCCCAGCAATTCTGTGATATATGTATTACCTCTTCCATACTATGTCCATGCTGCTCTCTGTGGGGCTTATATGATGTGATGTCCTGACGGCTGGTGTCTCTCTTCCAGGCATGCAGATGAAGAGCTCAGAGTGGAAACAATGCAAGTCTAATGCTCAGGTGTGGAGAACCGGGGGTATGGAGGAGTCCCAGTGGAAAGTAAAGGGATCGGTGACTGACCAGTTCCATCCAGAAGATTGGGACCATCCACTATCTGGGTGTGTAGGCTTGTCCATTACTCTGTATCTTCCTGTCCATCATACCTCCCTCTCTGCAGGCCTTTCCCTCTTCAGATTGGCTGCTTTATGTCATTATAGAGGTGTTCTCCGTAGCACCATAGGTGCTGTGACCGTGTTATAGCATAAATCAGGGGGAATGCTTCAGTTACCTGCTTATTCCAGTTACCAAATTCTCCAATATGTGTTCATGAGAATACACCTACACCACCCTGACATGTGTCCCACGTACCTGTATATCCTGCACGGTGCTGTCCACAGTGCGTTACCTGTAATCCCAGCAATCTCCCATATCATTGTACCGTGCCCCTCACATACACAAGGCTCCAATATGTGTCAGTGAGAATACACCTGTACCCAGGGCCGTAACTAGGTGTGTGCTCCGCACATAGCGCTGCAGGGTAGGGGGCGCTGTTGACAGCACTTGTCAATTATAAATGATCTAATTAATTTCACTTGCAGTTTCCTCCCTTTTTGAAGCCCAGCATCTACTGACCGCCCCTGTCTCCTATCCCCACCCCTATTGTCGCTAATACCTATACAGCATTTATGGACTTGGCTTGAGAGCTCCTTGTTGTTCAGTCGCACTGTCCTTCATTACATTTCAGGATGCTGATGTGCCCAGGATACAAACCCATTGCCTATGACATTGCAGTCGGACACACTATTCATTGAGCTATCTGCCCTTGCATAGAAAGCTAGAGAATTCCAAGCTGGAGAGTTCTAACCATTTTCAGTTTACCTTGTACTTTTTGTAAAGGGGTGATAAGCGTTACCTGTAATCCCAGCAATCGCCCATATCATTGTACCGGGTTCACTACGATATGCCGGCGGTCGGGCTCCCGGCGCCCAGCATACCGGCGCCGTGAGCCCGACCGCCGGCTTACCGACAGTGTGGCGAGCGCAAATGAGCCCCTTGCGGGCTCGCCACGCTACGGGCACGGTGGCGCGCCACACTATTTTATTCTCCCTCCAGGGGGGTCATGGACCCCCACGAGGGAGAATAAGTGTCGGTATGCCGGCTGTCGGGATCCCGGCGCCGGTATACTGTGCGACGGGATCCCGACAGCCGGCATACTGAAGACCATCCCATTGTACCATGCCCCTCACATACCCATCACCCTGTCACCTTACCAGACTCCTGTATTTATACCCAAATAACATAGTGGCAATTGGAGCCTATACCAGCATACATGGTAGTAACAGTCACAAGGCATAAACACTCAAACACGATTGTAGTTGTTATTTTAGTTTATTGTTGTTATATTATAGTTGTATATAGATGTTATAAGTTGTTATATTATAGTTGTATTTAGATGTTGTTATAGTACAATATTGTATAGTACAACTTATAGATGTTATTCTTTGATGTTAAACAGTTGGTATATGAGGATGGTAAATAATAAGTCCGTTCTTACTTACATCTGGAAGATGGTGAGCTGATGTAAGTATCTCGCTGTAAGCGTGTTAGTCGGATCTCTTTGGTTTTCTGCCCAGCTTTGCTCTTATCCACTGGAAGACATTTCTCTTGGATGTTTTCTCTGTGCTGTAGGCATTCTCAGTGTCTTCCTTCTTACATCTCCTCCCCAGCTTGCTCTGTATCCAGGTCCTGACATTGTATTTGGCCTTATAATTTATAGCACCAGTGGTGGTTTCGTCAGGAGTGTGGCAGGCGCTTGTGCGCGGCTCGACCTCTTGTATAATAGTGAGGCCGGGATGTCTTTTCTCACCTGGAGATGTTTTCTGGGTGGTAATGTAAGGACATTCATGGCAGATGAGATTAAGGCTGGAAGGCCTTCTCCAACCTAGAGACGTTTTCTGGGTGGTGTTGTCCAGAACGTCATGCCAATCATTTATTTGTGGCTCAGTGTCTTTTATGTGAGTGATGCCGGGAGGTCTTTTCTTGGCTGGAGATGTTCTCTTGTTGGTGTTTTTCAGCCATCCATCCCACACATAAAATTTCACCTTAGGGTAGTAATAATCTGCCTCAATGATGTCTTCCTCATCGCTGTCATCGAGTGTGATAACGGTGTCAAAGTTCTCAGTATTGCAGATGTCTTCTTCTGCACTGGTGTCATCTGTATCCCCATCAGGTGTATCTTCCTCTCTGCCATCATCTTCATCATCTTCATCATCCTCATCATCACCAGTATAGACGGTTGGATAATAATAACTATCGGAGCACGTCTCACTGGTGACATCATCCTCTTCTTCCTCCTCTTCTTCCTCCCCATTGTAGTATACCACTTTTGGGGCATCTTCCATTTCAGCACTGACATACGATGTTACAATTGTGCCGAACGTCACAGCGTGGTAAGTGACCATTTGTAAGTAAATGTCATCGTTCATGTCCGCCTCTTTTATTAGAGTGAGGCCGGGCGGTCTCCTCTCGCCTAGAGACATCTTCAGTCTCAGGCTGATAATTCGCTATATTGAATTTCTCTCTCTCTCTTCAAAGCTCCTTCACCAAGCAACTCGTATTGAGAAGTGAGGTTCCAGAGGCAGCAGCAGCCGATTATACCGTGTCTGTGATGTCACAGTGTACTGGCTGACTGACATCATCACCAGCCATCAGCACCAGCCTGGAGAAATGTCCAGCTTGTTTATTTCATCAGTCCATACAGGTGCAGGTATCCGCGTTGATGCACTATTACATACAACCTTCCTGCATCATATCCTTCTGGGAGATTCAAACAAAACCACATAAACCCAGTTTCTCTAACGTCCTAGTGGATGCTGGGGACTCCGAAAGGACCATGAGGAATAGCGGCTCCGCAGGAGACTGGGCACAAAAGTAAAAAGCTTTAGGACTACCTGGTGTGCACTGGCTCCTCCCCCTATGACCCTCCTCCAAACCTCAGTTAGATTTTTGTGCCCGAACGAGACGGGTGCAGGCTAAGGGGCTCTCCTGAGCTGCTTAGTGTAAAAGTTTAAAGTAGGTTTTTTATTTTCAGTGAGACCTGCTGGCAACAGGCTCATTGCACCGAGGGACTAAGGGGAGAAGAAGCGAACTCACCTGCGTGCAGAGTGGATTGGGCTTCTTAGGCTACTGGACATTAGCTCCAGAGGGACGATCACAGGCCCAGCAATGGATGGGTCCCAGAGCCGCGCCGCCGGCCCCCTTACAGAGCCAGAAGACTGAAGAGGTCCGGAAAATCGGCGGCAGAAGACGTCCTGTTTTCAATAAGGTAGCGCACAGCACCGCAGCTGTGCGCCATTGCTCTCAGCACACTTCACACTCCGGTCACTGAGGGTGCAGGGCGCTGGGGGGGGGCGCCCTGAGACGCAATAAAACACCTTTTTTGGCAAAAAATACATCACATATAGCTCCTGGGCTATATGGATGCATTTAACCCCTGCCAATTTTTCCATAAAAAAGCGGGAGAAAGGCCGCCGAGAAGGGGGCGGAGCCTATCTCCTCAGCACACTGGCG
This sequence comes from Pseudophryne corroboree, assembly GCF_028390025.1. Lineage (NCBI taxonomy): Eukaryota > Metazoa > Chordata > Amphibia > Anura > Myobatrachidae > Pseudophryne > Pseudophryne corroboree. Next base: position 542,437,121 of record NC_086447.1, on the reverse strand, counting down.
CCATTTTTTCCTCACAGCTCCGTTGGAGGAAGGCTCCCTGACTCTCCCCTGCAGTCCTGCACTACAAGAGAGGGGGGCCACTGAATTGGCATATAAATATATACAGCAGCTATATTAGGGAAAAACACTTATATAAGGTTATCCCTATATATATATATATATATATATATATATATATATATATATATATATATATATATATATATATATATATATATATAGCGCTCTGGTGTGTGCTGGCAAACTCTCCCTCTGTCTCCCCAAAGGGCTTGTGGGGTCCTGTCCTCTATCAGAGCATTCCCTGTGTGTGTGCTGTGTGTCGGTACGTTGTGTCGACATGTATGAGGAGGAAAATGGTGTGGAGGCGGAGCAATTGCCTGTGTTAGTGATGTCACCCCCTAGGGAGTCGACACCTGACTGGATGGTCTTATGGAAAGAATTACGTGATAGTGTCAGCACTTTACAAAAGACTGTTGACGACATGAGACAGCCGGCAAATCAGTTAATACCTGTACAGGCGTCTCAAACACCGTCAGGGGCTCTAAAGCGCCCGTTACCTCAGATCGACACAGACACGGACACTGACTCCAGTGTCGACGGTGAGGAAACAAACGTATTTTCCAGTAGGGCCACACGTTACATGATCACGGCAATGAAGGAGGTTTTGAACATTTCTGATACTACAAGTACCACAAAAAAGGGTATTATGTGGGGTGAAAAAAAAAAAACTACCCGTAGTTTTTCCCGAATCAGATGAATTAAATGAGGTGTGTGATGAAGCGTGGGTTTCCCCCGATAAAAAACTGCTAATTTCTAAAAAATTATTGGCATTATACCCTTTCCCGCCAGAGGTTAGGGCACGTTGGGAAACACCCCCTAGGGTAGATAAGGCGCTCACACGCTTATCAAAACAAGTGGCGTTACCGTCTCCTGATACGGCCGCCCTCAAGGAACCAGCTGATAGGAAGCTGGAAAATATCCTAAAAAGTATATACACACATACTGGTATTATACTGCGACCAGCAATTGCCTCAGCCTGGATGTGCAGTGCTGGGGTGGCTTGGTCGGATTCCCTGACTGAAAATATTGATACCCTGGACAGGGACAATATATTATTGACTATAGAGCATTTAAAGGATGCATTTCTATATATGCGAGATGCACAGAGGGATATTTGCACTCTGGCATCAAGAGTAAGTGCGATGTCCATTTCTGCCAGAAGAGGATTATGGACGCGACAGTGGTCAGGGGATGCGGATTCCAAACGGCATATGGAAGTATTGCCGTATAAAGGGGAGGAGTTATTTGGGGTCGGTCTATCGGACCTGGTGGCCACGGCAACGGCTGGGAAATCCACCTTTTTACCCCAAGTCACCTCGCAGCAGAAAAAGATACCGTCTTTTCAGGCTCAGTCCTTTCGTCCCCATAAGGGCAAGCGGGCATAAGGCCACTCATATCTGCCCCGGGGCAGAGGAAGGGGAAAAAGACTGCAGCAGACAGCCTCTTCCCACGAACAGAAGCCCTCCCCCGCTTCTGCCAAGTCCTCAGGATGACGCTGGGGCCTTACAAGCGGACTCAGGCACGGTGGGGGCCCGTCTCAAGAATTTCAGCGCGCAGTGGGCTCACTCGCAAGTGGACCCCTGGATCCTGCAGGTAGTATCTCAGGGGTACAAATTGGAATTCGAGACTTCTCCCCCTCGCCGGTTCCTGAAGTCTGCTTTACCAACGTCTCCCCCCGACAGGGAGGCGGTATTGGAAGCCATTCACAAGCTGTATTCCCAGCAAGTGATAATCAAGGTACCCCTCCTACAACAGGGAAAGAGGTATTATTCCACGCTGTTTGTGGTACCGAAGCCGGACGGCTCGGTGAGACCTATTTTAAATCTGAAATCCTTGAACACTTACATACAAAGGTTCAAATTCAAGATGGAATCACTCAGAGCAGTGATAGCGAACCTGGAAGAAGGGGACTATATGGTGTCTCTGGACATCAAGGATGCTTACCTCCATGTCCCAATTTGCCCTTCTCACCAAGGGTACCTCAGGTTTGTGGTAAAGAACTGTCACTATCAGTTTCAGACGCTGCCGTTTGGATTGTCCACGGCACCCCGGGTCTTTACCAAGGTAATGGCCGAAATGATGATTCTTCTTCGAAGAAAAGGCGTCTTAATTATCCCTTACTTTGACGATCTCCTGATAAGGGCAAGGTCCAGAGAACAGTTAGAGGTCGGAGTAGCACTATCTCAAGTAGTACTACGACAGCACGGATGGATTCTAAATATTCCAAAATCGCAGCTGATTCCGACGACACGTCTGCTGTTCCTAGGAATGATTCTGGACACAGTACAGAAAAAGGTGTTTCTCCCGGAAGAGAAAGCCAGGGAGTTATCCGACCTAGTCAGGAACCTCCTAAGACCAGGCCAAGTGTCAGTACATCAATGCACAAGGGTCCTGGGAAAGATGGGGGCTTCTTACGAAGCGATTCCATTCGGCAGATTCCACGCAAGAACTTTTCAGTGGGATCTGCTGGACAAATGGTCCGGATCGCATCTTCAAATGCATCAGCGGATAACCCTGTCTCCAAGGACAAGGGTGTCTCTCCTGTGGTGGTTACAGAGTGCTCATCTCCTAGAGGGCCGCAGATTCGGCATTCAGGATTGGGTCCTGGTGACCACGGATGCCAGCCTGAGAGGCTGGGGAGCAGTCACACAGGGAAGAAATTTCCAGGGCTTGTGGTCAAGCATGGAAACGTCACTTCACATAAATATCCTGGAACTAAGGGCCATTTACAATGCCCTAAGTCAGGCAAGACCTCTGCTTCAGGGTCAGCCGGTGTTGATCCAGTCGGACAACATCACGGCAGTCGCCCACGTAAACAGACAGGGCGGCACAAGAAGCAGGAGGGCAATGACGGAAGTGGCAAAGATTCTTCGCTGGGCGGAAAATCATGTGATAGCACTGTCAGCAGTGTTCATTCCGGGAGTGGACAACTGGGAAGCAGACTTCCTCAGCAGACACGATCTTCACCCGGGGGAGTGGGGACTTCACCCAGAAGTCTTCCACATGATTGTGAACCGTTGGGAAAAACCAAAGGTGGACATGATGGCGTCCCGCCTCAACAAAAAACTGGACAGATATTGCGCCAGGTCAAGGGACCCTCAGGCAATAGCTGTGGACGCTCTGGTAACACCGTGGGTGTACCAGTCAGTGTATGTGTTTCCTCCTCTTCCTCTCATACCAAAAGTACTGAGAATCATAAGAAGGAGAGGAGTAAAGACTATACTCGTGGCTCCGGATTGGCCAAGAAGGACTTGGTACCCGGAAATTCAAGAGATGCTCACGGAAGACCCGTGGCCTCTACCTCTAAGAAAGGACCTGCTCCAGGACTTACGGTGAGACTGTTCCAAGACTTACCGCGGCTGCGTTTGACGGCATGGAGGTTGAACGCCGGATCCTGAAGGAAAAAGGCTTTCCGGATGAAGTCATCCCTACCCTGATCAAAGCCAGGAAGGATGTAACCGTACAACATTATCACCGTATTTGGCGTAAATATGTTGCGTGGTGCGAGGCCAGGAAGGCCCCTACAGAGGAATTTCAACTAGGTCGATTCCTGCATTTCCTGCAAACAGGACTGTCTATGGGCCTCAAATTAGGGTCCATTAAAGTTCAAATTTCGGCCCTGTCAATATTCTTCCAAAAAGAACTAGCTTCTGTTCCTGAAGTTCAGACGTTTGTCAAGGGAGTACTGCATATACAGCCTCCTTTTGTGCCTCCAGTGGCACCTTGGGATCTCAATGTAGTTTTGGGATTCCTAAAATCACATTGGTTTGAACCACTCACCACTGTGGACTTAAAATATCTCACATGGAAAGTGGTAATGCTGTTAGCCCTGGCTTCAGCCAGGCGTGTCTCAGAATTGGCGGCTTTATCCTATAAAAGCCCTTACCTAATTTTTCATACGGACAGGGCAGAATTGAGGACTCGTCCTCAATTTCTCCCTAAGGTGGTTTCAGCTTTTCACTTAAACCAGCCTATTGTGGTGCCTGCGGCTACTAGGGACTTGGAGGATTCTAAGTTGCTGGACGTAGTCAGGGCCCTGAAAATATATGTTTCCAGGACGGCTGGAGTCAGAAAATCTGACTCGCTGTTTATCCTGTATGCACCCAACAAGCTGGGTGCTCCTGCTTCTAAGCAGACGATTGCTCGTTGGATTTGTAGTACAATTCAGCTTGCACATTCTGTGGCAGGCCTGCCACAGCCAAAATCTGTAAAAGCCCATTCCACACGGAAAGTGGGCTCATCTTGGGCGGCTGCCCGAGGGGTCTCGGCTTTACAACTTTGCCGAGCAGCTACTTGGTCAGGGGCAAACACGTTTGCTAAATTCTACAAATTTGATACCCTGGCTGAGGAGGACCTGGAGTTCTCTCATTCGGTGCTGCAGAGTCATCCGCACTCTCCCGCCCGTTTGGGAGCTTTGGTATAATCCCCATGGTCCTTTCGGAGTCCCCAGCATCCACTAGGACGTTAGAGAAAATAAGAATTTACTTACCGATAATTCTATTTCTCATAGTCCGTAGTGGATGCTGGGCGCCCATCCCAAGTGCGGATTGTCTGCATTACTTGTACATAGTTATTGTTACAAAAATCGGGTTATTGTTGTTGTGAGCCATCTTTTCAGAGGCTCCTTCTGTTATCATGCTGTTAACTGGGTTCAGATCACAAGTTGTACGGTGTGATTGGTGTGGCTGGTATGAGTCTTACCCGGGATTCAAAATCCTTCCTTATTGTGTACGCTCGTCCGGGCACAGTATCCTAACTGAGGCTTGGAGGAGGGTCATAGGGGGAGGAGCCAGTGCACACCAGGTAGTCCTAAAGCTTTTTACTTTTGTGCCCAGTCTCCTGCGGAGCCGCTATTCCCCATGGTCCTTTCGGAGTCCCCAGCATCCACTACGGACTATGAGAAATAGAATTATCGGTAAGTAAATTCTTATTTTTAAGAACAATTAAGTATACAAATATATATACATACACACACACCACACACACACACACGTCATGAGTGTCTTGGTTTAAAGATTTGTATGGTGTGTGTGTATCTATCTATATATATATATATATACACATACACTCTCTTTAAACCAGCACACTCATGAATAAATATATATATATATATATATATATATATATATATATATATATATATATGCACTTGCTTTGAACCATTTGTGTACTGAGCCTTTAGCCCTTAACTGTCACTTTTCCCCCCAAAAAGACGCTCAGAGATTGTCGGGTTTTTATGAGTGAATTAGGTGTAAAACATGAAGTTTCTCTTCCCTGCAGCTGCTAACACTGTCTGACTGTTCGCATCCTGTGCCACCAGGTCAGATAAAGCACTTGCTGGTGTGGTCGCATATGATGCCACCATGCTAGGCAAGTGGTTAATAGCTGGTTTCTAGGGTTTCCCTTTCCATATAATGTTCTCCATCATAATATATGTCTCCATTTCCTGTACATCACTTGTAACTCTACAAACCCTCAAAAATTAAGAGGGGGCAGACCCGGATTAACAATGGGGCGGTTGGATCTGTAGCTCCAGGCCCCCCATTGAAAATAGGCCCACAGCAAACTGACAGCGTTGACACGAAAAAAAAACTGCCAGCAGCCTCCTCTCTCCCATGCCTCCGCCTCCAGCACTGTCACCTGACATATCATGGTGCCGTGCAGGCAGTCTGCTGGCTGCCCGTCCTCCAGTCTCTCCTTCACTGGGGGTCCTGCTGCCACTTAGCTAAGCTCCGCCCCCAGACTGTACGGGGAGCTGCTGCTGCAAGAAGCTTGGCAAGTGTTTTCTTGATTAATGTGTGTATACTGTTTGTGTGGTGTGTGTACTGAATGTGTGTGTACTGTATGTATATGTGGTGTGTACTGTATGTATATGTGGTGGTGTGTACTGTGTGTGGTGTGGGTACTATGTGTACTATGTAGTGGTGGGTGTGTGTATAGTGTGTACTGTGTGTGCATGTATATATGTGGTGGTGTGTGTACTGTGTGCGCGTGTGTTTATATATGTGGTGGTGGGAGTGTGGGTATATGGTGGTTGATGTGTGTACTTTATGTGTGTGTAGTGTGTACTGTGTGTGTGTAAAGTGTATACTGTGTATATCTGGTGGAGGGGGTGTTTGTGTGTACTTTGTGTGTGTGTATATATGTGGTGGTGGAGGTGTGTGTGTGTGTGTGTGTGTGTGTATATGTGGTGGTGAGGGTGTGTGTGTATATGTGATGGTGGGGATTTGTGTGTGTATATGTGGTGGTGGGGGCATGTGTGTGTGTGTGTATATGTGCTGGTGTGTATATATGTGGGGGTATACAGTGTGTGTAGTTTGTATTGTGTGTGTGTGTGTATATGTGGTGTGTAGTGTGTGTATATATGTGGTGATGGATGTTTGTGTGTATATGCTATGTTTGGGAGGGCTGCACTAATACCTATTTGTTATATGAGTAGCAGCTGAGGAGGGAAGGGGTTCCACTAGCCCTTAGAAATTGGATACTTAGCATATATAACTCCCAGGGTTTATCCTAAATGAATAATATCACATATTCAGTCTACTTTTAAAATCTGGTATAATCCAATTTATTATGTTTTAAAGCATAAAAACACAATATTATTTACAGTTTACATGGTTTATATAATGCTGGTGGTCCTAATACCGATATACATAGACAGTACATGACAAAAAACAAGAAACATTTAAAATCATACTTGCCTACTCTCCCGGAATGGCTTGGAGGCCCCAGAAAATCGAGTGACCGTCCCCCTATACATCCTAAGGAATACATTTTTCCCTCTTTTTACCAGTTGGGAGGCTCCCTATCACTCGCTGCTCAGTTCAGAGCAGAGCAGTGGTGACCAGACACTATGCGCATGCCCACAGCGTCTATTCCAGTGTGGCAGAGGGACTGGGGGCATGGCCAGCAGCTCACAGAGCACTAACCATGCCCCCACTATGACGGAAATTGAAGGTGTGACTTGCGATTGAGTCATCTACGCGAAGCCACGCCCCATTTCTTCCCTGCTTCAGGAATCCAAATGTTGGGAGGTATGATGTGGTGGTGGTGGGGGAGTTCGTCTGTACTTTATGTGTGTGTATGTAATGTGTACTGTGTGTGTATGTGTGGTGGTGGAGGTGTGTGTGTACTTCATGTGTGTGTAGATGTGGTGGTATGTGTACTTTGTGTGTGTGTACTGAGTGTGTATATGTAGTGGTGGGGGTGTGTGTACTTTTATATGTGTACTGTGTGTCTATACCAGAGGTTCCCAAACGCTGTCCTCAAGGCACCCCAACAGTCCAGGTTTTAGGTATAGCCATGGCTCAGCACAGATGGTTAAATCAAATTGACTAAGGTGCTAATTAGGTTACCTGTGGCCAAGCATGGATACATTTAAAACCAGGACCATTGGGGTGCCTTGAGGACTGCGTTTGGGAACCTCTGGTCTATACTGTATGTGGTGGGTGGGTGTACTTTATGTGTCTAGTGTGAGTATATATGGGTGTGTGTACTATGTGTGTGTATATGTGGTTGTGTGGGGAGGTAAATGAGTTAGTGGGCACTGGGATGTTGAAATTCATCAATGAATAGCTTATGAGTGCTAGGTGGGGGTAGTTAATGGGTGCTGCTGTGTGTTGTAAGGGGTGCTGCCGTGTGAGTGTAGTAAGGGGTGCTGCTGTGTGTGATTGTAGTAAGGGGTTGTGCCATGTGTGTGTAGTAAGGGGTGCTGCGGAGTGAGTGTGATAATGGGTTCTGTGGTGTGAGTTTGGTATCGGGTGCAAGTGTGCGTAGTAAGGGGTGCTGCCGTGTGTGTGTAGTAAGGGCAGTACCAGATTAAGGTCCACATTGGCCTGGAGCTGAAATTTATGAAGGGCCTATTGCTGCTGCGCAGTGGGTGTGATTAGCGCCACAGATAATTTCTCGCTGTGTGGGCATGGGGGTGTGGTGGCATACTACTGTACATCACTGCACTTCCTCCCCACACTACTTCACTACACTATATCAATACTACATTACATCTCCACACTATGGGGCATATTTATCACAATCCACATCTGAGATGCAGATGTGATACATTTGACCAAAATCACATTGCGATAATTGAATACATTGCAGGGATGTATCAATTATCGCAAAAAGGGACAGAGCTTGCGAGAAAGAGACGCAGGAGCTTAGACTCGGGTGGGGAGGGGATAGAGACGCAGACGGGGAGGTGGTAAGGATACAGGTTGAGAGGCTGGGAGAAGCAGGTGGAGTGGGGGGCATACAGTAGATACAGGTAGAGAGGGCGCAAAGACACAGGTAGAGAGGGCGCAAAGACACAGGTGGGGAGGGGGCAGAGACACAGATGGGGAGGGGGTAGAGATGTGGGTTGGTCACAAGCACGGGTGTCAAGGGAGCGAAGATGCTGGTGGGGAAGGGGCAGAGACGCAGGTGGGGAGGAGGCAGTGGCGCGGGTGAGTCAGGTGCGGGTGTAGAGGGAGCTGAGACGCAGATGAGGAGGGGGCAGAGATGCTGTTAGGGATGTGGCAGAGATGCAGGAGGGGAGGGTGCAGAGACGCAGGAGCTGTGACACAGGTAGGGAGGGGGCAGAGACGCAGGTGGGGAGGTGGTAAAGATACAGGTTGATAGGCTGGGAGAAGCAGGTGGAGTGGGGGGCATACAGTAGATACAGGTAGAGAGGGCGCAGAGACACAGGTGAGGAGGGGGCAGAGGCGCAGGTGGGGAGGGGGCAGAGGCGCAGGTGGGGAGAGGGCAGAGACGCAGATAGGGAGAGGGCAGAGATGCAGATGGGGAGGGGGTAGAGCTGTGGCTGGGTCACAAGCACGGGTGTCGAGGGAGCGAAGATGCAGGTGGGTAAGGGGCAGAGACGCAGGTGGGGAGGAGGCAGTGGCGCGGGTGGGTTAGAGGTGCGGGTGTAGAGGGAGCTGAGACGCAGATGAGGAGGGAGCAGAGATGCTGTTAGGGATGTGGCAGAGATGCAGAAGGGGAGGGTGCAGAGACGCAGGAGCTGAGACACAGGTAGGGAGGGGGCAGAGACGCAGGTGGGGAGGTGGTAAAGATACAGGTTGATAGGCTGGGAGAAGCAGGTGGAGTGGGGCGCATAGATACAGGTGGAGAGGGGGCAGAGACACAGGTGAGGAGGGAGCAGAGACGCAGGTGGGGAGGGAGCAGAGGCGCAGGAGGGGAGGTGACAGAGACACAGGTGGGGAGGGGGCAGAGACGCAGGAGCTGAGATGCGGTTTGGGAGGGGGCAGAGACGCAGGTTGGGAGGGGGCAGAGACGCGGGTGTGGTAAGGGCAGAGACACAGGTGGGGAGGGTGCAGAGATGCAGGTGTGGAGGGGGCAGAGACACCGGTGGAAAGGGGGCAGAGACACAGGTTTGGTGGGAGCAGAGACGCAGGAGGGGAGGTGGCAGAGACCCAGGAGCTGAGATGCGGTTGGGAAGGGGGCAGAGACGCAGGTGGGGAGGGGGCAGAGATGCAGGTGGAGAGGGGGCAGAGACGCAGGTGTGGTAAGGGCAGAGATGCAGGTGGGGAGGGGGCAAAGACGCAGGTGGAGAGGGGGCAGAGACGCAGGTGGAGAGGGGGCAGAGACGCAGGTGGGGAGGGGGCAGAGACGCAGGTGGGGAGGGGACAGAGACACAGGTGGGGAGGGGGCAGAGACTCAGGTGTAGGGGGGCAGAGACACAGGTGTGGTGGGGGCAGAGACGCAGGAGGGCAGGTGGCAGAGACGCAGTAGCTGAGATGCGGTTGGGGAGGGGGCAGAGATGTATGTGGAGAGGGGGCAGAGACACAGGTGTAGTGGGGACAGAGACGCAGGAGGGGAGGTGGCAGAGATGCAGGAGCTGAGATGTGGTTGGGGAGGGGGCAGAGACGCAGGTGGAGAGGGGTCAGAGGCGCAGGTGTGGTAAGGGCAGAGATGCAGGTGGGAAGGGGCAGAGATGCAGGTGGGGAGGGGGCAGAGACACAGGTGGAGAGGGTGAAGATATGCAGGTGGAGAGGGGGCAGAGACGCAGGTGTGGTGTGGGTAGAAATTCAGGAGAGGAAGGGGGCATACTATAGGCTGCTGCAGCCACATCTGACGTCCCAGGCTATTAAGGAAAAACTTAACCGGATGGTACATAATCCCCACCACCCTTGTGCTTCTCTTTATGAGAGCATCGGGCGGGGAGAAGGGCAGCAGAGGACAGGGGGAAGAACAGAAATGGGGTCTGGTGGCGAACAGGAAAATCTGTGACCCTTGTGGTAACTGCTGCATAATGTCTATTACAAATGTCTTTTATCCCCCCAGCCCCTCCTCCCCTGCCCCATACCCCCCCCCCCCCCCCCGCTCCCCCCCTTCCCCCACGTCCCCACTGGCCACCAGCTCTAAGCCTCTGCTACCAGTACGGCTGCTTTGAAAGTAGCAGTTCAAAAGTATTCACAGCATGCGAGCTGAGCATGAGCTTCGGATCGGTCTGGGAGGAGGAGCTTCGGATCGGTCTGGGAGGCGGGGCTTCAGATCGGTCTGGGAGGCGGGGCTTCGGACTGGTTCGGGAGGCAGGACATCTGGCAGCACGGGATGGAGCATCTGACAGGTAATTGAGGTTGTTTTTCGGTGGGGTCCAGGGGCGGTGCTTCTGTTGGCCGGCTGGGCTTATGACATGTTATTTCCAGTGACCAATGGGCGAATGAGCTGCGCTGATTGTGACAGGAATTTTTTTTTCCGTCAACACTGGCTGAGCTACAGGGGAGTCCGTGGGCCTATTTTCAATGGGGGGCCTGGAGCTGCAGCTCCATCCGCCCCATTGTTAATCCGGCCCTGAGTAAGGGTTGCTGCTTTGTGTGTCTGTAGTATGAGGTGCTGTTGTGTGAGTGCAGTAAGGAGTTCTGCTATGTGAGTATAGTAAGGGGTTCTGCCATGTAATTGTAGTAAGGGCTGCTGCTGCTGTGTGTGTAGTAAGGGCTGCTGCGGATCGAGTGTGGTAATGTATTCTGTGGTGTGAATGTGGTATCGGGTGCAAAAGTGTGTGTAGTAAGGGGTTCTGCCGTGTGTGTGTAGTAACGGGTGCTGCGGTGAGAGTGTAGTAACAGGTGCTGCGGTGAGTGTGTAATAGTGGGTGCTACAGGTCATGCCCCGCCACATCACTAGTCACATCCTCGGCGGTCATATATAATAGGTCCTTTGTAAATTTCAGCTCCAGGCCCATGTGTTACTTAATATGGCACTGCTTGTTCCCTACACACACCTGTCTGTCCTTTCAACACACATACCCTGTTTCCCACAGCCCTCCCACTCAGGGCCGGTTCTAAGATTTTTGGCGCCCCGGGCAAAATATGGGGGCGTGGCTTCAATTGGGGGCGTGGTCAACGCGCTGAAAGAAAAAATAAAAATAAATAAAAAGTATACTTACCATCCCCGTTCCTGATCCAGACCCCCTCCGCCGGCGGCGCCGCTCTTCTCCTCTCCTCTCTTCTCTTCAATCTATGGAAGAGACGTTATTACGTCTCTCCCATAGAACAGCATAGACACTAGAGGTCAATTATGACCCCTAGTGTCTGTGCCACTATGCTGTGCGGTGCGCGATGACGTCATCGCGCATCGCACAGCAAAGGTCCTCTTAGACGAAGGGAAACTAGACCGTAGCTCGTCAGAGGGGTCACGGGATTGAAACAGCGGCTAAGTCGCTGTCACCATGCGTCAATGGAGGCAAGTACACTGCTGGTTGCTGCTGTGGTGCACAGGAGAGGGGAGGCGTTTGTGGCATGTCTCACAAAGTGTGAGGTCACGGCGCAGGGGAGGAAAAAACACATTTTTCAGCGCAGAGAGGGCTTCTGAGGCTTCTCTGGTGCTGCTGACTTGCTGTGATAGGAAAAATATTTTTTCCTGTTTCCAGCAGCAGGGGATGCTGTGGGCCTATTTTCATGGGGTGGCCTGGAGCTGCAGCTCCATCCGCCCCATTGTTAATCCGGCCCTGGGAACAAGGTGAGTGTGTGTGTATGGTGACTGGAGGGGCAGGCTGTGTAGGAGTGGAGGTGGGGGGGGCTTTGTGTGTGTGGTAAGATGGGCATGTTGCTGGGAATAGTTGCGTGCACAGACTCTGGGTTGGTCACATTGGAGGCTATGCTCAGGTGGGCGATCTGCACGTCTGTGGACGCTCGGTCCTTGTGCATTCTGCTGCACTATGGTGGTCATTCTGACCCGATCACACGCAGCAGTTTATCGCAGTGGTGCGATCAAGTCAGAACTGTGCATGCGCCGGCACCGCAGTACGCTGGCGCATGCCAGGCGGCCGAAGGGCGTCGGCCCGCTACGATTGCCTCTGCCTGATTGTCAGGCAGAGGCGGTCACTGGGTGGGGGGGGGTAGGGGGTGGAACGGCGGCGTTTGGCCGCCGTTTCGTGGGTGAGGTCCAGCCAACGCAGGCGTGGCAGGACCGAACGGGGGGCGGGCCGCAGTGGCTGTGTGACGTCACACAAAGCCGCTGCGGGCCGTGGAGCGATGAGTAGCTCCCGGCCACGCTAAAGCTGCGCTGGTCGGGAGCTACTCTTGAAGTGCAAAGACATCGTCGTTGTGCGATGCCTTTGCACTTCTGCGGGGGGGCTGGCACTGACATGCGGGGCGTACTAGCTCTGTGCTGGCCGTCCCCCCGCATGTCGGTGTGAATGATCGTAGCTGTGCTAAATTTAGCACAGCTACGGTCATTTCGGAATGACCCCCTACGTGCACTGGGAGGGACTTTGTTAGCAGTGTTGGACTGTTGACTGCTGGGGTGGGGGCGTGGAGGGTCACTGTTCGTCCAGCTCAGGGGATCCTGCCAGTGGTGGTTTTAGGTGCGGGCTATCAGGGCGGGCACCCGAGACGCTGCAGCCTGAGGCCGCAGTCATTCCACCAGAGCCATCAGCACCCCATCTGCTGCCTGCACCAAAATGCCCCTCGTCACTTCCTGCTCCGGCCGGCCGCCTACCATCCTGGCCACTTCACGCTGGCCGTACCCCACCGTGGAAGTATAACAAGAACATAGAGCTGAAGGACCACAGGTGCCAAATGGTGAGTGACGACTTGCTGGTGCAATTTGTATAAGGCGCTACCTGGCGCAATGTGTATAATGGGCTACTTGGCGCACTGTGTATAATGGGCTACTTGGCGCACTGTGTATAAGGGGCTACCTGGCGCACTGTGTATAAGGGGCTACCTGGCGCACTGTGTATAAGGGGCTACCTGGCGCAATGTGTATAAGGGGCTACCTGGCGCAATGTGTATAAGGGGCTACCTGGCGCAATGTGTATAAGGGGCTACCTGGCGCAATGTGTATAAGGGGCTACCTGGCGCAGTGTGTATAAGGGACTACTTGGCGCACTGTGTATAATGGGCTACCTGGCGCAATGTGTATAAGGGGCTACCTGGCGCAATGTGTATAAGGGGCTACCTGGCGCAATGTGTATAAGGGGCTACCTGGTGCAATGTGTATAAGGGGCTACCTGGCGCAATGTGTATAATGTGCTACCTGGTGCAATGGGTATAATGTGCTACCTGGTGCAAATGTGTATAAGGGGCTACTTGTGCAATGTGTATAAGGGGCTACCTGGTGCAGTTTGTATAACATGCTCTACCTAGTGCAACATGTATAAAAGGGGCTCTACCTGGCGTATTGTGTATAAGGGGCTCTACCTGGCGTGTATAAGGGGTACTACTGTGTGGTGTAATGTGACTGATGGAGACTACGGTGTGGTATAATGTGAATTGGTACTATTATGTGGCCATGCCCCTTCCCCAATGAAGCCCCTCCCCTACATTATTTGCACACGTCATCAGCGAGCACTGTCCCTGTTTTAAATGGGGAAAAGTGGGGCACCAAAGGAATCGTACACCCTGGGTGCCATAAGGTCTAGAACCAGCCCTGGATCCTGCCCCCCTCAGCAAACCCAGCCTCCACTGGGGCTGCTTACAGAGGTTTCCTCAGCTGGTTTTCCATCCCAATCTGCCCTTGGCAGCAGTCAAGCTTAGCTTCTGGAAGACAGCCCGGGAGATCGTGACTGAGTTATCTGGCTGGTGCTGATTGCTAAGTAAAGCCGGGATAAATAGCTGCTGCACAGACAGAGGTTGGTGCACGCCGTGAGGCATGGCTTCTTCATAGGGAAGGGGTGAACCCTCAGTTATCCCCCTGTAGTTGTGTCCCCAGCAGCTGTGCCACCAGTTAATTTGCCCCCTGTAGTTGTGCCCCCTGTAGCTGTGCCCTCAGTTGATTTGCGCCCAGTAGCTGTTCCCCCTGTACCAGTGCCCCCAGTAGATCTGCCCCCAGTAGCTGTGCCTCGTGTAGTTGTGCCCCCTGTAGATCTGCCCCCAGTAGCTGTGCCTCTTGTAGCTGTGCCCCCTGTAGCCGCTTTGAAACCCTAAACAAAAAAATACACCATACTTACCAGCCTCGCTCCTGCTTCTGGACAGCTGCTGCCGCTGCCTCCGGGCGCCGGCTCCTCTCTATGGGAGAGACGTCGTGACATCTCTCCCATAGCAGCGCCGCACTGACACTAGGGTCAATTTTGACCTCTAGCGTCAGTTAGCGACGCCGGCTGCAGCGGGCGCACACCGCGCTCACTGCAGCCAGGGGAGCGGGGAGAGAGGGAGGTAATACTTCTATTTCACTGCACGTTATGGAGCTGGCAGGGTGACTGGGAGCGCTAATGTATTGTAATACAGCTATATCACTGCATGTGTGGAGCTGGTAGGGTGACCAGGAGAGCTGATGTGATGTAATACGGCTATATCAGTGCACGTATGGAGCTGGCTGGGTGACCAGGAGCACTGATGTGATGTAATACGGCTATATCACTGCACGTATGAAGCTGGCTGGGTGACCGGGAGCGCTGATGAGATGTAACTATGCTATATCACTGCACGTATGGAGTTGGCAGGGTGACCGGGAGCGCTGATATGATGTAACACTGCTATATCACTGCACGTATGGAGCTGGCAGGGTGACCAGGAGCACTGATGTGATGTAACACTGCTATATCACTGCACGTATGGAGCTGGCAGGGTGACCAGGAGCACTGATGTGATGTAACATTGCTATATCACTGCACGTATGGAGTTGGCAGGGTGACCGGGAGCGCTGATATGATGTAACACTGCTATCTCACTGCACATATGGTGCTGGCAGGGTGATCGGGACTGCTGATGCGATGTAACACTGCTATATCACTGCACGTATGGAGCTGGCAGGGTGACCAGGTGACCTATTTGATCCTTATTTCTGTGTAAGGGTATCCTTATGTCTATCCCATTCATGTTTATATTGCTCTACTGTCTTAGCATCTACCACCTCTGATGGGAGGCTATTCCACTTATCCACTACCCTTTCTGTGAAGTCATTTTTCCTCAAATTTCCCCTGAACCTCCCTCCCTCCAGTGTCAGTGCATGTCCTCGTGTCCTATTACTTCTCTTCATTTGGAGAATGTTTCCCTTTTGGACCTTGTTTTACCCCTGATATATGTGACAATCTCTATCATGTCCCCCCTTTCCCTTCTCTGCTCCACACTGCACATAGGGGGTCATTCCGAGTTGATCGCTCGCTGGCAACTTTTTTCAGATAGTCGCCGCCTATGGGGGAGTGTATTTTAGCTTTGCAAGTGTGCGAACACTTTTGCAGCCGACGGCACAAAAACTTTTTTTTTTCAGTTTCTGAGTAGCTCTGGACTTACTCAGCCGCTGCGATCACTTCAGTCTTTTTGGTCCCGAAATTGACGTCAGACACCCGCCCTGCAAACGCTTGGACACGGCTGCATTTTTCCAAACATTCCCAGAAAACGGTTTGTTAACACCCACAAACGCCCTCTTTCTGTCAAATGACCTTACGTTCCGCTGTGCGAATGGATTCTTCGTTAAATCCATCACCCATCACCGATCCTCTTTGTACCCGTACGACCCGCCTGCGCGTTGCGGTGCTTATGCATGCGCAGTTTTGCCGAGATTTAACCTTATCGCAGTACTGCAAAACGTTGCTAGCGAGCGATCAACTCGGAATGACCCCCATAGTGAGATGTTTTAGTCTTTCTGGGTATGTTGTGTGATGTAGGCCATGCACCATACTAGTTGCCCTTCTTTGTACAGTCTCTAATGTAATAATATCCTTCTGAAGATATATCCTCCAGAACTAGACACAGTATTCTAGATGAGGCCGTACCAGTGACCTATACAGTGGCATTATCACTTCTCTCTGCTGCTGATTCCTCTCCCTATGCACCAAGCATCTGACTAGCCTTCCTCATTGCTGTGTTACATTGCTTACAGTGAAATGGATTGTAACTGAACCTGTCAGGCAATGAATATATGGATGTGCTTGAAAGACTTGTAAAAGAGAAAAAATAAATGATTGACTAAGTTCGTTATAGACGGACAATAATTCTAGATGTCACAAATCACATAACAACAATAACAGTGGGCTCTTGATAAAAGAAATAGGGAAATTTCAATAGAAAGAATTGAATGAGAAAAAGAAATGCTGGTACTTGTAGTGTCCCTAATAAAGGGAGTGTGATTAGTCTAATGTCCACTAGAGGATGGCGTCCCACCTCTCTGGGTATGAAGTGTCTTGTGTAATGAAGGGAGCGCCTTAATAGTTCCAAAACGTGTTACGGTCTCTATTTGTCCGACACTCAGGTGGTGGTGGTGTAAACAGAAGCCGGGTGACGATGGTAAATACCTCCAATGATTGTAAGGGGTGCCCCTATGTTGTACTATGGGTGTGGGGACTGTTAGCAGAGGTTCAGATATAAGAACTCCGGACACACTGTCCTCACCGGGGTCCATGTATGATCAGTATGACGCTCCGTTACAAGCGCCCTAATGATCCCCAGAATTCCCGGTCAAGATGGGGTCTTTATCAAGATGGCCATTACAGACTCCCTGACAAAGACCCCAGTGGGTGGATACGCGTAGGAGAACCAGCCCCTGCATGCAAGCAGAATCACCACTAATCAGAGCTCTATCCAAACTTCTTTCAGGTTCCCTCAGAAACACCGGTGTACGAGGAGAGCGCGGAGCCACAGCAGCGGCGGCCACATGATAAGAAGCCTTAACCAGAAGCCACCAGGAAACAGCAGCAGCTGTAGGAGACGCGAGGAGAACAGAAGCAGGTGGACGCTGAGACACACAGAGCGTAGGAACAGGTAAGACTCTGTAAGGAGAGGAGACAAGCCTGGCGGACCGTCCTACACAGGCCTCGAAGCTGTTGACTCTTCCCCCCCCCTCCTAATACTGGCACTGAATCCTGGGGATCATTAGGGCGCTTGTCACGCAGTGTCATCCTGATCATACCCGGACCCCGGTGAGGACAGTGTGTCCGGAGTTCTTATATCTGAACCGCTGCTAACAGTCCCCCCACCCATAGTACTTCTGTTTACAACCCCCCCCCCCCCCCCCCCCCCTCCACCACCTGAGTGCCGGACCAATAGAGACCGTAACACGTTTTGGGACTATTTAAGGGCTCCCTTCATTACACAAGACACTTCATACACAGAGAGGTGGGACGCCATCCTCTAGTGGACATAAGACTAATCACACTCCTTCTATAGGGACACTACAAGTACCAGCAACCCCCCATCTTTTCTTTCTCTATCGTCCTAGTGGATGCTGGGGTTCCTGAAAGGACCATGGGGAATAGCGGCTCCGCAGGAGACAGGGCACAAAAGTAAAGCTTTCCGATCAGGTGGTGTGCACTGGCTCCTCCCCCTATGACCCTCCTCCAAGCCAGTTAGATTTTTGTGCCCGGCCGAGAAGGGTGCAATCTAGGTGGCTCTCCTAAAGAGCTGCTTAGAAAAGTTTAGCTTAGGTTTTTTACTTTACAGTGAGTCCTGCTGGCAACAGGATCACTGCAACGAGGGACTTAGGGGAGAAGAAGTGAACTCACCTGCGTGCAGGATGGATTGGCTTCTTGGCTACTGGACATCGGCTCCAGAGGGACGATCACAGGTACAGCCTGGATGGTCACCGGAGCCTTGCCGCCGGCCCCCTTGCAGATGCTGAAGTAAGAAGAGGTCCAGAATCGGCGGCAGAAGACTCCTCAGTCTTCTAAAGGTAGCGCACAGCACTGCAGCTGTGCGCCATTTTCCTCTCAGCACACTTCACACGGCAGTCACTGAGGGTGCAGGGCGCTGGGAGGGGGGCGCCCTGGGAGGCAAATGAATACCTATTTTGGCTAAAAATACCTCACATATAGCCTCCGGAGGCTATATGGAGATATTTAACCCCTGCCAGAATCCGTTAAGAGCGGGAGACGAGGCCGCCGAAAAAGGGGCGGGGCCTATCTCCTCAGCACACAGCGCCATTTTCCCTCACAGAAAGGCTGGAGGGAAGGCTCCCAGGCTCTCCCCTGCACTGCACTACAGAAACAGGGTTAAAACAGAGAGGGGGGGCACTAATTTGGCGTTAGAAATATATAAAAAATGCTATAAGGGAAAACACTTATATAAGGTTGTCCCTATATAATTATAGCCTTTTTGGTGTGTGCTGGCAAACTCTCCCTCTGTCTCTCCAAAGGGCTAGTGGGTCCTGTCCTCTATCAGAGCATTCCCTGTGTGTGTGCTGTGTGTCGGTACGTGTGTGTCGACATGTAGGAGGACGATGTTGGTGAGGAGGCGGAGCAATTGCCTGTAATGGTGATGTCACTCTCTAGGGAGTCGACACCGGAATGGATGGCTTATTTAGGAAATTACGTGATAATGTCAACACGCTGCAAGGTCGGTTGACGACATGAGACGGCCGACAAACAATTAGTACCGGTCCAGACGTCTCAAAAACACCGTCAGGGGTTTTTAAAACGCCCGTTTACTTTAGTCGGTCGACACAGACACAGACAGGGACACTGAATCCAGTGTCGACGGTGAATAAACAAACGTATTCCTTATTAGGGCCACACGTTAAAGGCAATGAAGGAGGTGTTACATATTTCTGATACTACAAGTACCACAAAAGAGGGTATTATGTGGGATGTGAAAAAACTACCATAGTTTTTCCTGAATCAGATAAATTAAATAAAGTGTGTGATGATGCGTGGGTTCCCCCCGATAGAAAATTATGGGCGGTATACCCTTTCCCGCCAGAAGTTAGGGCGCGTTGGGAAACACCCCTTAGGGTGGATAAGGCGCTCACACGCTTATCAAAACAAGTGGCGGTACCGTCTATAGATAGGGCCGTCCTCAAGGACCAGCTGACAGGAGGCTGGAAAATATCATAAAAAGTATATACACACATACTGGTGTTATACTGCGACCAGCGATCGCCTCAGCCTGGATGTGCAGAGCTGGGGTGGCTTGGTCGGATTCCCTGACTAAAAATATTGATACCCTTGACAGGGACAGTATTTTATTGACTATAGAGCATTTAAAGGATGCATTTCTATATATGCGAGATGCACAGAGAGATATTTGCACTCTGGCATCAAGAGTAAATGCGATGTCCATAACTGCCAGAAGATGTTATGGACACGACAGTGGTCAGGTGATGCAGATTCCAAACGGCACAAAGGTGTATTGCCGTATAAAGGAAGAGGAGTTATTTGGGGTCGGTCCATCGGATCTGGTGGCCACGGCAACTGCTGGAAAATCCACCGTTTTTACCCTAAGTCACATCTCTGCAGAAAAAGACACCGTCTTTTCAGCCTCAGTCCTTTCGTCCCTATAAGATCATATCTGCCCAGGGATAGAGGAAAGGGAAGAAGACTGCAGCAGGCAGCCCATTCCCAGGAACAGAAGCGTTCCACCGCTTCTGACAAGTTCTCAGCATGGCGCTGAGACCGTACAGGACCCCTGGATCCTACAAGTAGTATCCCAGGGGTACAGATTGGAATGTCGAGACGTTTCCCCTTCGCAGGCTCCTGAAGTCTGCTTTACCAAGGTCTCCCTCCGACAAGGAGGCAGTATGGGAAAAAATTCACAAGCTGTATTCCCAGCAGGTGATAATTAAATTACCCCTCCTACTACAAGAAAAGGGGTATTATTCCACACTATATTGTGGTACTGAAGCCAGAAGGCTAGGTGAGACTTATTCTAAAAATTTTTTTGAACACTTACAAAGGTTCAAATCAAGATGGAGTCACTCAGAGCAGTGATAACGAACCAGGAAGAAGGGGACTATATAGTGTCCCGGGACATCAGGGATGCTTACCTCTATGTCCCAAATTTGCCCTTCTCACTAAGGGTACCTCAGGTTCGTGGTGCAGAACTGTCACTATCAGTTTCAGACGCTGCCGTTTGGATTGTCCACGGCACCCCGGGTCTTTACCAAGGTAATGGCCGAAATGATGATTCTTCTTCGAAGAAAAGGCGTCTTAATTATCCCTTACTTGGACGATCTCCTGATAAGGGCATAGTCCAGGGAACAGTTGGAGGTCGGAGTAGCACTATCTAGGATACTGCTACAACAGCACGGGTGGATTCTAAATATTCCAAAATCGCAGCTGATCCCGACGACACGTCTGCTGTGCCTAGGGATGATTCTGGACACAGTCCAGAAAAAGGTGTTTCTCCCGGAAGAGAAAGCCAGGGAGTTATCCGAGCTAGTCAGGAACCTCCTAAAAACAGTGCATCATTGCACAAGGGTCCTGGTAAAAATGGTGGCTTCCTACGAAGCAATTCCATTCGGCAGATTTCACGCAAGAACTTTTCAGTGGGATCTGCTGGACAAATGGTCCGGATCGCATCTTCAGATGCATCAGCGGATAACCCTATATCCAAGGACAAGGGTGTCTCTCCTGTGGTGGTTATAGAGTGCTCATCTTCTAGAGGGCCGCAGATTCGGCATTCAGGATTGGATGCTGGTGACCACGGAGCCCAGCCCGAGAGGCTGGGGAGCAGTCACACAAGGAAAAAATTTCCAGGGAGTGTGATCAAGTCTGGAGACTTTTCTCCACATAAATATACTGGAGCTAAGGGTAAATTTATAATGCTCTAAGCTTAGCAAGACCTCTGCTTCAAGGTCAGCCGGTATTGATCCAGTGGGAAAAACATCACGGCAGTCGCCCACGTAAACAGACAGGGCGACACAAGAAGCAGGAGGGCAATGGCAAAAACTGCAAGGACTTTTCGCTGGGCGGAAAATCATGTGATAGCACTGTCAGCAGTGTTTCATCCCGGGAATGGAAACTGGGAAGCAGACTTCCTCAGCAGGCACGACCTCCACCCGGGAGAGTGGAAACTTCATCGGGAAGTTTTTTCCACATGATTGTAAACCGTTGGGAAATACCAAAGGTGGACATGATGGCGTCCCGTCTGAACAAAAAAACGGGACAGGTATTGCGCCAGGTCAAGAGACCCTCAGGCAATAGCTGTGGACGTTCTGGTAACACCGTGGGTGTACCAGTCGGTGTATGTGTTCCCTCCTCTGCTTCTCATACCTAAGGTGCTGAGAATTATAAGACGTAGAGGAGTAAGAACTATACTCATGGCTCCGGATTGGCCAAGAAGGACTTGGTACCCGGAACTTCAAGAGATGCTTACAGAGGTCTTATGGCCTCTGCCGCTAAGAAGGGACTTGCTTCAGCAAGTACCATGTCTGTTCCAAGACTTACCGCAGCTGCGTTTTGTCGGCATGGCGGTGGAAAGCCGGATCCTAAGGGAAAAAGGCATTCCGGAAGAGGTCATTCCTACCCTGGTCAAAGCCAGAAAGGAGGTGACCGCACAACATTATCACCACATGTGGCGAAAATATGTTGCGTGGTGTGAGGCCAGGAAGGCCCCACAAAGAAATTTCAACTCGGTCGTTTCCTGCATTTCCTGCAAACAGGAGTGTCTATGGGCCATCAAATTGGGGTCCATTAAGGTTCAAATTTCGGCCCTGTCGATTTTCTTCCAGAAAGAATTGGCTTCAGTTCCTGAAGTCCAGAAGTTTGTCAAGGGAGTATTGCATATACAACCCCCTTTTGTGCCTCCAGTGGCACTGTGGGATCTCAACGTAGTTCTGGGATTCCTCAAATCACATTGGTTTAAAACCAGTCAAATCTGTGGATTTGAAGCATCTCACATGAAAAGTGACCATGCTCTTGGCCCTGGCCTGGACCAGGCGAGTGTCAAATTGGTGGTTTTTTCTCAAAAAAGCCCATATCTGTTTGTCCATTCGGACAGGGCAGAGCTGCGGACTCGTCCCCAGTTCTCTCCCTAAGGTGGTGTCAGTGTTTCACCTGAACCAGCTTATTATGGTGCCTTGCACCTACTAGGGACTTGGAGGACTCCAAGTTGCTAGATGTTGTCAGGGCCCTGAAAATATGTTCCAGGACGGCTGGAGTCAGGAAAACTGACTTGCTGTTATCCTGTATGCACCCAACAAACTGGGTGCTCTTGCTTCTAAGCAGACTATTGCTAGTTGGATGTGTAATACAATTCAGCTTGCACATTCTGTGGCAGGCCTGCCACAGCCAAAATATGTAAATGCCCATTCCACAAGGAAGGTGGGCTCATCTTGGGCGGCTGCCCGAGGGGTCTCGGCTTTACAACTTTGCCGAGCAGCTACTTGGTCAGGGGCAAACACGTTTGCTAAATTCTACAAATTTGATACCCTGGCTAAGGAGGACCTGGAGTTCTCTCATTCGGTGCTGCAGAGTCATCCGCACTCTCCCGCCCGTTTGGGAGCTTTGGTATAATCCCCATGGTCCTTTCAGGAACCCCAGCATCCACTAGGACGATAGAGAAAATAAGAATTTACTTACCGATAATTCTATTTCTCGGAGTCCGTAGTGGATGCTGGGCGCCCATCCCAAGTGCGGATTATCTGCAATACTT
This sequence comes from Pseudophryne corroboree, assembly GCF_028390025.1. NCBI lineage: Eukaryota > Metazoa > Chordata > Amphibia > Anura > Myobatrachidae > Pseudophryne > Pseudophryne corroboree. Next base: position 542,414,322 of record NC_086447.1, on the reverse strand, counting down.
GTACATAGTTACAAAAATCGGGTTATTATTGTTGTGAGCCATCTTTTCAGAGGCTCCGCTGTTATCATACTGTTAACTGGGTTTAGATCACAAGTTGTACGGTGTGATTGGTGTGGCTGGTATGAGTCTTACCCGGGATTCAAAATTCCTCCCTTATTGTGTACGCTCGTCCGGGCACAGTACCTAACTGGCTTGGAGGAGGGTCATAGGGGGAGGAGCCAGTGCACACCACCTGATCGGAAAGCTTTACTTTTGTGCCCTGTCTCCTGCGGAGCCGCTATTCCCCATGGTCCTTTCAGGAACCCCAGCATCCACTACGGACTCCGAGAAATAGAATTATCGGTAAGTAAATTCTTATTTTTTCTCATTTAGTTCTTTCTATTGCAATTTCCCTATTTCTTTTATCAAGAGCCAACTGTGATTGTTATGTGATTTGTGACATCTAGAATTGTCTGTCGATAACGAACTTAGTAAATAATTTTTTTTCCCTCTCTTACATGTCTTTCAAGCACATCCATATATTCATTGCCTGACAGGCGCAGTTACAATCCATTTCACTGTTAGTATTTTATAGGGAGGTTTGGGGGAAGCCCCATCTTACAATCTTGCTGCCCACAACAATATGCCCGTATCGGTGAGCGCGAAGTGAAATCTTCTAGTCAAATTAGTTACGTTGCTTACCTGCCTTTATGTCACCTGAGATAGTGACTCCTAGATCCCTTTCCTCCTCAGTAGTTCCTAGTATAGTGTCATTAATACTATATTTAGCCTTTGTTACCTGAGATAGTGACTCCTAGATCCCTTTCCTCCTCAGTAGTTCCCAGTATAATGCCATTAATACTATATTTAGCCTTTGGATATTTGAGACCCCAAGTGCATGATTTTGCATTTTTTTGGCATTAAACTGTAATTGAGGTGGTAATGGAGAGAGGATGAGATGAGGTGGTGTGGGGTAAATGGGATTGGAGCAGCAGAAAGAGCAGTGGGGTATTAGAGGGGTAAAGGGGGGAGAATGATATAATAGTTGTGGGGTAAATGGGATTGAAACAGCAGAAAGCGCAGTGTGGTATTAGAGGGGTAATGTAGGGAGAATGATATAATAGGTGTGGGGTAAATGGGATTGGAGCAGTAGTAGAAGGGAATTGGGCTCTGTAACTTCAGGGAAGGGTAATGGAGGAACTAGAGAATGGGTCTTGGATTTTATGAAAGATGAATAAGGGAAATTGAGACAGCGGGACATAGGTGGTAAGAGTGGAGCCATGGGAGTATCAGAGGGGAGTACATTGGGATAATAGAGTAAGGCAGATGATGGTTTCCTTAGGGTATGGGAGAGGTGTCTGGAACAGGAATGGAGGTAATAAAGGATGAAGAGATAATAGAAGGATGGGAGGTGTAGTGGAGTGGTTAGTACAGGGGACAGAAGTGTAAAAGTAATGAAAGTTGGGCTAATAGAGGGTGGGTGGATGAAGGAGGCAAACTGGCGATAATGGAGGGTGAGGTGATTGGTAGTGGGGTTGTTAGAAGGAGGGGAATGGGGGTGATTGCGGGTGGAAGGGAGAGCTGTCTGGGTACAATAGGTGGTCTGAAATGATAAGGGAGGAGAATGAGCGAACTAGAGTAGGGGGCTGTGGCCTTAGTGAAAATGGAGGGAAGTTAGCGGAACTGGAGCACCAGGATGGTGAGAGTTGTACAGGGCAACAGTGCATGCTGGTGCTATATAACTGCATTGGGGGTCTGGGCATGTGGCCCCTCTATCTCAATTAGTTGTGGGGGAGGGTTGTTCTGCTGAATAGTGGGTGCACTGTCCGTATCCATCTGAAAAGCCCCAGCAATTCTGTGATATATGTATTACCTCTTCCATACTATGTCCATGCTGCTCTCTGTGGGGCTTATATGATGTGATGTCCTGACGGCTGGTGTCTCTCTTCCAGGCATGCAGATGAAGAGCTCAGAGTGGAAACAATGCAAGTCTAATGCTCAGGTGTGGAGAACCGGGGGTATGGAGGAGTCCCAGTGGAAAGTAAAGGGATCGGTGACTGACCAGTTCCATCCAGAAGATTGGGACCATCCACTATCTGGGTGTGTAGGCTTGTCCATTACTCTGTATCTTCCTGTCCATCATACCTCCCTCTCTGCAGGCCTTTCCCTCTTCAGATTGGCTGCTTTATGTCATTATAGAGGTGTTCTCCGTAGCACCATAGGTGCTGTGACCGTGTTATAGCATAAATCAGGGGGAATGCTTCAGTTACCTGCTTATTCCAGTTACCAAATTCTCCAATATGTGTTCATGAGAATACACCTACACCACCCTGACATGTGTCCCACGTACCTGTATATCCTGCACGGTGCTGTCCACAGTGCGTTACCTGTAATCCCAGCAATCTCCCATATCATTGTACCGTGCCCCTCACATACACAAGGCTCCAATATGTGTCAGTGAGAATACACCTGTACCCAGGGCCGTAACTAGGTGTGTGCTCCGCACATAGCGCTGCAGGGTAGGGGGCGCTGTTGACAGCACTTGTCAATTATAAATGATCTAATTAATTTCACTTGCAGTTTCCTCCCTTTTTGAAGCCCAGCATCTACTGACCGCCCCTGTCTCCTATCCCCACCCCTATTGTCGCTAATACCTATACAGCATTTATGGACTTGACTTGAGAGCTCCTTGTTGTTCAGTCGCACTGTCCTTCATTACATTTCAGGATGCTGATGTGCCCAGGATACAAACCCATTGCCTATGACATTGCAGTCGGACACACTATTCATTGAGCTATCTGCCCTTGCATAGAAAGCTAGAGAATTCCAAGCTGGAGAGTTCTAACCATTTTCAGTTTACCTTGTACTTTTTGTAAAGGGGTGATAAGCGTTACCTGTAATCCCAGCAATCGCCCATATCATTGTACCGGGTTCACTACGATATGCCGGCGGTCGGGCTCCCGGCGCCCAGCATACCGGCGCCGTGAGCCCGACCGCCGGCTTACCGACAGTGTGGCGAGCGCAAATGAGCCCCTTGCGGGCTCGCCACGCTACGGGCACGGTGGCACGCTAGGCGCGCCACACTATTTTATTCTCCCTCCAGGGGGGTCATGGACCC
>NC_086447.1:540761225-540888725 GCF_028390025.1 Pseudophryne corroboree | reverse complement strand
CTCTCCCTAGGAGCCCTCTGCGGAGATCCAATGTACATCAATCGTATGTAGGCAGCACCCGGTATAAACACTATCAACAGCGCAGGTAAGTTATCAACGTTTCGAAGCTTTAATACTGCCTCTTCGTCAGGATACAAATTAACACAAACCAAACGTACCTTTTAAAGACCATCACACCCCCACGTGTAGCAGCCGTGGCGCGCATCCCCAGCATGAAGACGCCCACTGATGACGTCATCACCCGGCGGCCGATTGCCATGGCTGCAAATACAACAAACACAGTGCTACCGCTGTCAATCCTGAAGGGAGCATAAAGGACTCATAGATAATGAACAATATAACATCACATGATATCTACTAAGGCATAATGTCCCTCTCGCTGCAATGCTCCAGACACCATAGTACACAATCACCATGGCAACTGCAGCAGCTCAGAATCCAGAGAGACCACATACAAATGCACAGCTAAAGCATTTCATTAAATGTAAACATCATACAAAACGTCTAATACCTGCAAATATCAGAGGTTACAAAAACATATGGTAATACCCTTCACTGACAGATCAACCATCCACAGAGGGTCCCTCTACACGTGGGGGTGTGATGGTCTTTAAAAGGTATGTTTGGTTTGTGTTAATTTGTATCCTGATGAAGAGGCAGTATTAAAGCTTCGAAACGTTGATAACTTACCTGCGCTGTTGAGAGTGTTTATACCGGGTGCCGCCTACATACGATTGATATATATATATATATATATATACACACACACACACACACACACACACACACACACACACAGACACACTAGTTTTACAGACCCATCATATACTGGGTCACCTCAGTTTCCACCCCCGTGATTGGCTCCACCCAGTCCTGGATACCCCCCATGCAAATCCTGCGTTTGTCACTGAAGGCAAAGGTATCCAGTCTTTTGTCAACAGTAAAAAGGTGGAGAGTCAATAGGTCAACCACTGTTGGTTGACATGCATTAGCTAGGCATGGTCAATAGGTCAACATGACAGTGGTATACCCAGCATAAGGTTGACTTGAGTTTTCACAATATTTTTTGCATTTTCTAACCTTTTTATACTTTACCATCCACATGGACAACGATTGGGAATGGTAACCTGCACCGAACACAGTGGTTGCAGAGTGAGTGAATGAGCCATGCGAGGGGACGTGGCACCCTAATTGGGGGTTCATGTGCTACAAGTTAAATATTGACACCCCAAAAGCTTAAAAAACTTGTATCGGCCTTTTCATGTGTCAACCATTTTCATGTTGACCTTTTGTTTGTGTCGACTTTTTTCTCATGTCAACCTTATGTATGCTGACCTTTTTGGGGTCAACCAAGACACTGTATCCAAGGTAAAGTTCAGGTTAAATGTATTGTTGTATTGTTTGACATGGAAGCCGTCATTGCCATGACAGAATTCACTGTTGGTTTTCTTCGTGGACGGTTTCCGGCTGGCCACTTGAGGTGTTGTCATGGTGCCAGCGGTCCAGCATGGGTGACTTTGTGATTCATGTACCCTGGCACCTCAGTCTGCCTCTCCCCTTTCACTCCCTGCTTTAAAATGCTTTGTCTACCCCACCCTCTGTAACTGCAGCTTGTCCTGCCCCTGCTTTCTCATTTCCCACCCCTCCCGCTCTATCTGCCACCCCCAGGTGTGCTCCTCAAAGGAATAAATTAATTTTGGACAAAAAAATTTATGTGCATGACTGTCCAAGCTCCACTCACTGTATGTTTATTATGTATGGTTTGCAGGGATAGGCTGACTGTATTCAAAGGGCCCTAGATCTCCTTGCTATGGCCCTCATTCTGAGTTGATAGCTCGCTAGCTGCTTTTAGCAGCAGTGCAAACGCTAGGCCGCCGCCCTCTGGGAGTGTATCTTAGCTTAGCAGAAGGGCGAATGAAAGATTAGCTGAATTGCTACAAAATAATTCCTTGCAGTTTCTGAGTAGCTCCAGACCTACTCCTAGATTGCGATCACTTCAGTCCGTTTAGTTCCTGGTTTGATGTCACAAACACACCCTGCGTTCGGCCAGCCACTCCCCTGTTTCTCCAGACACTCCCGCATTTTTCCCTGACACACCTGCATTTTTTAGCACACTCCCGGAAAACGCTCAGTTACCACCCAGAAACGCCCCTTTCCTGTCAATCCTTCACCGATCAGCAGAGCGACTGAAAAGCGCCGCAGGATACACAGCAAATCTACTACGTTTTTAGTTAAATAACTAAGCGCATGCGCCCTGCGTGCCTTGCGCATGCGCATTTAGCAACAAATCGCAGCAAAGCAAAAATCGGCAACGAGCGAACAACTCGGAATGACCCCCTTACCGTCTTGCTCTCCTTAGGGCTCCTCCTTTGAGATAAAAAGGTAAAGATTTTTGCACAACACTTAAGGTCACTGGGAGAGCTGTCGGTACCCTTTACACAGCATATATGCAGTTGCTGACTATCAAGCTTTCATTTAATGCATTTAAGAGTCAACATTTCTATGTCTCCTTTCCTCCTATTGCTCTCTAAAAGGTTCAGCAATGTTTAGTTCAAGTGACAGGATAACCTCTGATAATTGAGACACTATCCTCTCCTGACTGGAAATAGGTTGGTTAAGTACTAAAAAGGCAAATACCACTGACTCATTACAAAATCTCCTGAACCATAAGACTGGACTTCCTTGCCAGTGGCAGTTGCAGAGGAGTCCATTATTCAAATAGGGGAGCCACACCCAATGATGTTTGACAGTGTTTAGGGGAGGCAGTTGATGTGGCTCCTCTATTTGAGTAATGGACTGCTGTGCCACTGCCACTGGCAAGTAAGTCCAGGAACAGAGCATTCTGTCCTCCCCCATCCGCGACTTGGTATCACTGGCACCTTGCATTCTTCATAGCCCCAGCTGGGTGGGCTGTCTTAACTCTCCTCTGTGAGGGGGGAATTCCCAATAAACATCTCACCCCTTTTAATGCCTTTGTGTGTGGCATTTTGAAAAAAAACCTTTTAGTGGGTGCCTGCATCACAAAACCAAGCTACTGTCCAAATTTCAATTTCCTAGCCCTTATGGTTCAGGAGATTTTGTGATGAGTCAGTGGTATTTACCAAATATATATATATATATATATGTGTGTGTTTGTGTGTGTGTGTGTGTGTGTGTGTGTGTATATATATATAGATATATAGATAGATAGATAGATAGATAGATAGATAGATAGATAGATACATTATATTTGTAATACTCGCTGGACACAGCATCAGTTCAATTGCATGACCAGTCTCAGGGTTGCTCAGTATGTCCGGTAAAATCACACTGGTAGGGACAGTGAAGCTGCATCCAGGGATGCAACCACTGGATTCAGCGTGCCCAGAAGACAGGGTGACATGCCTCCATATTCAGCAATGCTGTCTGTTGTCACCAGGGACGTACAGTGAGCTAAATGGCTCAGGAGTCACTGGTTAGCACCAGAGACAGATTTAGATGCGGTAGATCTGGGCATTATACACAGGTGCAGCAGTATAAACTCTTGGAAATTTGGTGTGTTTTGATGAGAGATGTGTGGAAAAGATATACAGGTGAGGTACTGCCTCACCTGCCATAGACTTTTTGCTCCAGAGTTTTGGCTATAAAAATGATTAGAATAATGCAAAAAAGATATTTAAACAAATTATTTGTATTTTTTCATTTACTGTATATACTCGAGTATAAGCCGACTTTTTCAGCACTTTTTTGTGTGCTGAAAAAGCCCCCTCGGCTTATACTCGAGTCAGTGGGAAGGAGGGACACGGAGGGCACAGCGCGCCCCTCTCCTGTGTCCCTCCTGCGTCTCCGGTGGCAGCGGCGGGTCTATTAAATGAAGTACCCATTCGTGAGCTCTGATTGGCTCATGAACCGGCACTTCATTTAACAGACCCGCCGCCGGAGACGCAGGAGGGACACAGGAGAGGCGCGTGCTGGGTCCTCCGTGTCCCTCCTTCACAAGACAGTGGGGAAGCAGGGAGGGTAAGTTGTACCTGGCACTGGGGGAGCATATTTGGCACTTGGGGGGCATATGTGGCACTGAGGGGGCATATCTGGCAGTATGAGGGCATATCTGGCACAGTGGGGGCATATCTGGCAGTATGAGGGCATATCTGGCACTGTGGGGGGCATATCTGGTACTATGAGGGCATATCTGGCACTGTGGGGGAATATCTGGCAGTATGAGGGCTTATCTGGCACTGTGGGGGCATATCTGGCAGTGTGAGGGCATATCTGGCACTGTGGGGGCATATCTGGCAGTATGAGGGCTGTGTACGGCTAGAGCAGCATTTTTCACCCTAGGCTTATACTCGAGTCATCAAGTTTTCCCAGGTTTTTGTGGTAAAATTAGGTGCCTTGGCTTATATTCGGGTAGACTTATACTTAAGTATATACGGTACGTTATACAGTCAAATCTCTGGCACAAACGTTAGCATGACAGGAAAGGCTCTGCCTTACCCCACCGCACGTCACTGGTTGTCACCCGATTGCTGTACCCATATGCAAGTAGCATCTTAATTATGCTGGGGTGTTTGGGAAACTGTGAGCGACATCGCAGCCCCAGATCTGTATATGTGTAGTAGAGCTTCTACACATGTGCAGATCTAAAAACACTGGAAATGCATGTAAACATCGGATTTATGTTCACCTCCGAGTTAGTCCCTCTATAACTGCCAAGTTGCATGCCTTTGGCGCCAAACAAGACCCCGTATTTACAGTATAGTTTAATAGTGTATACAACTGTTTCTAGATCAAAGCATTAACATACAGATGAAGCCATGTTCTTCTTACTTCACTGCGGTATGAAGCATCATGGCATCACAGATTGCGATTATTCGCAGCCGGCGATAGCTTCATTCATTCCTTTACAAATTAATGAAGCGATCGCCAGCTGCGAATGTTGCACCATGCGGAATCGCAGTAAGATAAGCATGGCTACATCTGTATAGCTATTAAATGTTTTGTGAAAGTATAGATTGAAGCCTGCAAATATATTGAATTACAATACTGAATTGGTATAGATTTTTAGTTATATTTTTAAGACACTGCTAAATGTTAAGTTTCAGAATGATACTGATCATTATAACTCTACATTGTATGTTACTTTACTTCAAAATGTCATATGGTTACTTCTTATCTGATAGTCAAAATTATATTTCTACATTTTTATAATATTACTTACTGTACAGTAGTTTGAACTTCATTTTCTTCTGATCACTGCATAGGGTTTATTAATCATAGATTTTATACAGAATTAGCTCCTTAATTACATGACCATATGAACTTTGCATTGCATGACTTTCACGATATTGCAATCTACATCACCTCTTACTCCTGTGGTGTGCACAGTCTTACTGTGCGTAAATGTTAGTGGAAAGAAGTAAGTACCATAGAACTTCAAGAATAAATATACAAAAGGCAGAGCATTATGACATTTCAAAGGCTCTGTGGGTAGATAATAGTTCTTATTGTCACAGCAAGTCTCAAATAAAACTGTCTAGAACAATTTCCCTCTACTTATACATAGCATAAATGTGTACACTAAAATTGGGAAATGTTGACCAAGCTCTGTTTTCCAATATCAAAAATACACTTAAATATATACAAGAAATATATCCTGTGTAAGATGAAAACTATAGTCATTACATGTGGGTATTTTAAAATGTACAATTATTAATTATTTGACTGATAAGAATTCAAAATAATTATATTTCTCTTTTCATTAATGTTCATAATTACTTTCCATGGAATGACTAAAGCCAATAACTGCAACTGCTTGTGAACCTGTCAAGAAGTAATTAGATACTTCCTAATTTCTCATCTAGTACATTTTGTTAATAAAGCTGATATATACAAATCAGATACCAAAAGCCGAATGTTTGTTCACTAATATTCACATACTGAGATGAAAAATCAGGTTTAAGACTTTACATCTGACTGCTCAGAATAACTGCTGGGCTCATACAATAGTTGGAAAGATAATGAGATACAGTTTTAATAAGTGGTACACTTTCCCTAGATCTTCTTTTGATGTCTATTCATTAATAAGTTCACTTCAAGTTTGAAACTATCAGGTTCACAGTGTGGCAGTGCCATTCAATCTATTGGTAGAAAGTATTGTCCAATATAATCTATTACTGATGCCAGTTTTTCAGAATCAAGAGACTCCCGGTTATATAACTGGCTATGAGTCAGACAATATGCTTGTGATTTCAAAAAACAATGACTCCTCCATTGGTGTTAAAAAATAACAAAACTAAAAGGTTTGTAAACTGTAACTGTAACAGGATTTTTTCTATTTTCATAATCAAGTTGGCAGTAAAACTCAATATTTAATCCATATGTATAAAATGTAGAGATGTGCACCGGAAATTTTTCTGGTTTTGTGTTCTGGTTTTGTATTCGGTTCCACGGCCGTGTTTTGGATACGGACACGTTTTGGCAAAACCTCCCTTAAAAATTTTTGTCGGATTCGGGTGTGTTTTGGATTCGGGTGTTTTAAAAAAAAAAACCTCAAAAACAGCTTAAATCATAGAATTTGAGGGTAATTTTGATCCTATAGTATTATTAACTTCAATAACCATAATTTCCACAAATGTCCAGTCTATTCTGAACACCTCACACCTCACAATACTATTTTTAGTCCTAAAATTTGCACCAAGGTCGCTGGATGACTAAGCTAAGTGACCCAAGAGGGCGGCACAAACACCTGGCCCATCTAGGAGTGGCACTGCAGTGTCAGACAGGATGGCACTTAAAAAAAGAAAATTACAAAATCACAGGAATTATTCGTTCTAATCAATTGTGTTATTGGTCCAAATCACTGGAAGAAAATGACAAAATCACAGGAATTATTCGTTCTAATCAATGGTATTATTGGTCCAAATCACTGGAAGAAAATGACAAAATCACTGGAATCATTTGGCAAGATCACTGTAATTAATAATTAATTATAAATCACTGATATTAATTGGTAAAATCTCGCTATCGCCTGCCTAGTGAAGTGGAATCTAGATGGGATTTTGTACCGGGGACACAATAACTTAATCAATTGTCTAAATCCCAATGCACTAATGGCGGAAAACGGGCGCACGTCTAACAGTGCACTGATTATACCGAGAACTGATTATACTGATCAATCACTGATTATACTGAGCACTGATTTTACTGAGCACTGATGATACTATGGAGAACTGACACTGAGCAGCGAGAACAGCACTGGACTATTGTACTGTAGTATACTGGCCACCAAAATGCTGCACTGTACTACTATATACTGCTCACAACAATGCAGCACAGATATGGATACTTGAAGTGACACGGAGCTGCAAGATACAGCAATGGCCTACTGTACTGTACAACTATATACTGTTGGTCACCAAAATGCTGCACTGTAGTACTATATACTGCTCACAACAATGCAGCACAGACATGGATACTTGAAGTGACACGGAACTGCAAGATACAGCAATGGCCTACTGTACTGTACAACTATATACTGTTGGTCACCAAAAAGCTGCACTGTACTACTATATATACTGCTCACAACAATGAAGCACAGATATGGATACTTGAAGTGACACGGAGCTTCAAGATACAGCAATGGCCTACTGTACTGTACAAATATATGCTGTTGGTCACCAAAATGCTGCACTGTACTACTATATGTATATAGTATATACTGGTCACACAACAATGCAGCAGATATTGAGCACTGATCAGGATACTGTCTAGAACTGAATCTGACACGGAGCTGCAAGATACAGCAATGGCCTACTATACTGTACTAATATAATATACTAGTGGTCCCCACAATGCAGCACACTGAGCACAGATATTTGCAGCACACTGAGCACAGATATGGAGCTTTTCAGGGAGAGAACGTAGCCACGTCCTCTCCGTTCAATCTCCAATGCACGAGTGAAAATGGCGGCGACATGCTGCTCTTTATATGGAATACGAATCTCGCAAGAATCCGACAGCAGGATGATGACATTTGGCCTCGTTTGGGTTAACCGAGCAAGGTGGGAAGATCCTAGGCTGCTTTGGACCCGTGTAAAATACGTGAAGTTCGGGGGGGGGTTCGGATCTCGACGAACTGAACCTGCTCATCTCTAATAAAATGTACATTATAATACCACAAAATAAATGCTTGATGTTTTGTCAGGGAGCATGACTTTGGACCTTATTCAGAGATGGATGCTGATCACCGTATACACAGTAAGATCTGCATCCATCTTCTCACATGCTGTGGGCTGCCCAGTACAGGGCAAGGCTGCCTAGCATGTGTGGCACCACCTCACGATGCGTCCGCAATTACAAAGATTAAAAAGATCTCTTGTTCATATCATCTAGTGTTTATTCCTGAACAATGAACGATGCGCGCACTCATGGGTTGTTCTCGTTCAGACATTATCTACTGAACATGCAGCTAAACTTTAACTATATAATTGAGCTGCATGTTCGGGGAGTGCTTTCATCGATATCGTTCAGTGTGTATGCACTGGCGATCTCCCCTAGCAATCAGGGATATAGCGCTAATTGCTAACTAGGGGAGGTCGCCCAGTGTGTACCCGGCTCAAGTGTATTCTTTCAGCCAATCCTCCCGCAACAGGAATGGGTTACTGAACAATATACTTGAAATATTATAACACATATACAGTATGCTGAACAGAGCCCAAGAGTCAATTGCCCCCATTACCACATCACCAGGTGTGCATATATACCAAAAACAATAAAAATTACCTTTTGACCCTTTCACCACTATGAATTCAGAGACCATTTAAGAAAATAGAGTTATTGAAGGATACTAATCTTACTGATTTTAAATAACAGATGAAATATCAAAACAACATAAAACTATTCACACACATTATGTGTGATAATAATAGAAAAGTAAACAAACCAAGAAACAGTCAATAATGGGGGGGGGGGAGAATCCCAACACGTATCATTACTCACAAAAAGGTATCTTTAACCTTTCTTCAGATACCCTAACAATTACTGAAGTGTCAAACAAGAACATAAACCTCTAATAAAACTTTTGGAGAATCCCACAAGTGTTATTGAACTGGCCAGTAATTAAATAGAGGGAGAATCATTATATAGAACAAATTGATTTCATTTTGGAAGCTCTGACACTAAATAAATATTAAATAATGCTTCAATCTGTTTCTTCTTCTGAATTCAACACAAAAAAATTATTTATCACCATAGCATTCTCTAAAGGTTCTACAAACAAACAGATTTTTTAAAAGAGTTCCAAACTGATTAAACACATTAATACAAATAACAATCTACACTTTAATATTTGCCAAGATTCAGCATATGATTTCCCTGATCAGTAATTTAAAGCACATGCAAAGGCTATTTCAACAGAGATTTGTAGAATGTCTGATACCCTGTATGTCTAATGGATAAAGCATAATTTGAAATATGCAGCAATTCAACTTGTATAGACAGTAGAATACAATTTGTATGTGAGCGATATTAGTAGCAATAAGGGGGAGGATATATTACCACTTTATAAAGCATTGATAAGACCTTACCTTGAGGTCACTGATGTTACAATTCCACTGGTCTTTTCCCTAGCACTTAGTTTTGTTAGTATTCCACCTGTGCATCTTGCTGATTTGTAGAAGTTTGTGTTTTTCCTGATTGGTTTAATGCATCTTATTAGCCTATGTGTGCTCTGTAAAGACAACAGACAATAAGAAGACTGCATGGCCTAGAACGAGTCTTTTTATTACAAAAATCATCAATGGCAGATACAGTAGATGAGTTGGACATGATAAGTGGGTGCCACTGGAAGGTAGGAGTGGGGTCTAGAGACATTATATTGCACGTCTAGTATAACATTTTTCTGAAGGTCTATTATCCAAAGAGATATTAAAAATCAAGACCTCATTCATAGAAGGACAATGGTGCATTGATTGCATGAGACAACTTTGCCAGAAAGACTTGATGAGCCAAACACAGACATCTTAGAGGAGAGAATGGACAGATGTAATATATTGGAAACATTTATAAACATTAACGGATTCAAAGAGTTGAGGAAGGCAGTATGTTTTTTTTTGTTTTTTTTTACAAATAAGATGATTGCAAAACAAAGGGGGCATGCCTTTAAATTCTAGAGTGGAAAACTGAAAGGCAACATAAAAAATGTTTACTTTTGAAAGGGTTATAGAGCCAGGCAATGGTCTCCTAGCAGATGCGATGACTCAAGCTGTAAAATAGTTTAAGAATACATAAAAAATACATATTGCTATTGTTACGACAAAGATAAAAATAACAGAAAAAAAACAACTAAGCTGAAGAAACCTCAAAAAAAAAAAATCACACACAAATCCGGGTAGTTCTGTTTCTGCTATCAAATTCTATTTATGTCTCTATTCAAGCAGATGAAGGGCCTGATTCTGATTTGCAAGTCAAGCAAAAAAAAAAATTGTAGGTGGGACAGATGTAATGTGCAATGTGAGAATTAGTTTTAGGTGGGATGTGTCCAAACTAAAATCTAAATGGCAGTGTAACAATAAAGTGCCTAATTCAGCATGGAATGCATCTACAATGCGTTTGCATGCCAATGCCCTTCTGGAGTGTGTGCATGTGCAGAAGCTGCACCGCGCGTGCACACAAAGTGAGAGGCGATGGCAAACGCCTCTGCCTGATTAACAGGCAAAGGCATTCATAGGGTGGGAGGGGGTGTCAATGCAATGTTTTTGGGGTGGCGTTGCAGCGTTTGGGAGACGCAGTCCAGACCATTTGCCAACGAAAAGCAAATAGCTATACAGAGTAAAACCAATCCTTAAAAGTTAAATAAATGCATAAACAGTAAAAGGTTAGAGAAGGATAATGTAGGCCCATTAAAAAATGAATTGGGAGCTTTGCTAAACGATGATAAAATAACAGCTGAAATACTGAACAATTTTTCTTCCTCAGTATTCACCAGGGAGGATCAGATGGTGAGAGAAGTGCATAACGATAGTGAAGGTAATGACTCTTGGCTGGATATTTATATGAGGTAGTAATCCTGGAGAGACTAAGCAACATAAAGATTAATAAATCACCAGGCCCAGATGGTTTTTATCCAAGTTATTATGGAGCTTAGGTCACAGCTAGCAAAACCTCTATACTTGATTTTCAATAGTTCAATTACATCAGGCATGGTACCAAAGGATTTGTGCATAGCTGAGGTAGTGCCTTTATTTAAAAAGGGAACTAAAAATAATTCTGGTAACTATAGACCAGTTAGTTTAACCTCTATGGTGGGTAAAATATTGTAAGGTATTTTGAGGGATAGCATAGAGGGTTATTTGCAGGTTAATAAGATCATTAGCAAAAGTCAGCATGAGTTTGTAAGGGACAGATCATGTCAAACTAACTTAATTAGCTTCTACGAGGAAGTGAGTGAGAATCTTGACCAGGGAAAAGCAGTGCAAAAGCCTTCGATACAGTGCATCATAGGAGACTGATCAGCAAATTAAGGGAACTTGGCCTAAGATATACTATTTGTACATGGATAGGTAATTGCCTAGATAACAGAGTACAATGAGTAGTGATCAACGTGATGTTCTCCAGTTGGGCACCAGTTGTCAGTGGAATACCACTAGGGTCCGTACTTGGCCTGTTACTGTTCAATATATTTATCAATGATCTAGGAATAGGCCTGGAAAGCACAGTGTCAATCTTTGCAATGATACTAAACTGTGTAAGGTAATCAATTCAGAAAGCGATGTGGAGTCTCTACAGAATGACTTATTTAAACTTGAAACGTGGGCATCTAAATGGGGAATGAGGTTCACTATAGAAAAATGCAAAGTTATGCATTTTGGGAGACAAAACACACATGCCTCCTACACTCTAAATGGGGAAAATATAGGGGTAACTGTGGTGGAAAAAGATTTGGGGGTGCTCATAGATAATAGGCTTAATAACAGTACACAATGTCAAAATGCAGCAAAAAGGCAAGTAAAGTGCTTGCGTGCATAAAACAGGGCATTGAGACAAGGGACGTGGATGTAATCCTGCAAACTGTACAAATCATTGGTACGTCTGCACCTGGAATATTGTGTTCAATTTTGGGCACCATATTATAAATAAGATATCGGGGAACTAGAAAGAGTTCAAAGGCGAGCTACTAAATTGATTAAAGGGTTAGAGACACTGGACTATGAGGAAAGGCTTACTAGGTTAAATACTGTATGTATACACTAGAAAAGAGGCGTCTAAGAGGAGACATTATTAATATCTTCAAATATGTAAAGGGTCATTACAAGGAGTAAGCAGGGGATTTGTTTATTAAAAGAACTCTGTATAGGACACGTGGGCACTCGCTGAGGCTAGAGGAGAGAAATTTCTGTTCACAATGTAGGAAAGGGTTCTTCATGGTAAGGTCAATAAAGATGTGGTACTCCCTGCAGACTCTGTAAATGCATTTAAAATGGATTAGACAGATTTCTAACTGGAAAAAGTATCCAGGGTTATAGCATTTAACATAGTGTCATTAATATCTTGGTTAAGTACCAATTGACAACTATGATTCTTACTACTCCATTACTTCAGCAGGTGCATTATAATATTAACAGTTTAACACAGAATACGTATTGAACCCGATGGGCATTTTGCCTCTTTTCAGCCTCACTAACTATGTAACTATGTAATTTGCGGGGTGGGTCATGGTGTCAGTGTGAAGTAAGATGTAGCCACTGCGAGCCTTATCATGGTGGGTAGCCATCTACCTTCGCAGCTAGGCTGCGCAGGCAGAGGGACACCCTTAACATGCGAGCACTTTGCTGCTGTCACTCAAAGTGTGATTATAAACCTCTGACATGCGATCGCACTGTGACTGCTAGTACATGCGCTGTGCGGCCGCAGCTCATGTGCAGTTTGGAGAACTGCAATCTAACCTGATTAACCCCCAATGCTAGCTAGAATTGTATTTTTTTCTCTCGCTGCCATAGGCTCCCATGGCAACACTTAGGGGCGTAGTTATTAACATTATTTTTACTTTTTATTTTTCACACCCTTTTCACATTATTTTAGTATTCCTGAAAGTATTAAAGGGCTTTTGGAGCAGTCTTCGCATTTTTTTTTTTTGTAATCAGATTGCATATCCCATACTCATAATGGGAAATGCAATATGGGCAAATTTACAAAAAGATAAAAAATAGTTTAAAAAAACATAATGAGTTCTGTGATAATTATACCAGCAACAGCTGGCGTTATCACAGAGCAGGAAAAAGGGGGGCCTGGACTGCACACCCTAATACTAAAGATTTCAAGAGGTGCTATCATGCTGAGGCTTCTAATACTATGCTGGAGGAAGAGAGATGCAGATGGAGTGTGTATTTGCATCTCTCTTCCTCCAGCATGTTATCACAGAGCAGCACTGTGATATACAGCCTTCAGCATGGCTTTCTCTGCCCCCCCGCAGAGAAAGCTGTGTGAGAACCGTGCTCTGGTGATCAGCTCTGTGTGTCAGATGGACATACAAGCTGATCACAGTTTAAAGAAAAAAAAACAACAAACATACTTACCAGTCCCAGAAGCCGGTGATCAGTGCTCCGATGCAAAACGGAACCTCAATTTACAGAATCGGGGTCACAACAGCGCACAGGATCCAATGTCCAGCAGCCCTGCAGGAGCACCGATCACCGGCTCCAGGGACTGGTAAGTATATTAACCGCCGGGGGTTGTTAAATACCCTGATAAAGCTGCAGAGTAGCATCGCAGGGACAGAGCTTTCTCACAAGTTCTTTTCCTGCATGCAATTATTAATACATCGATGTGATGTAATCAATAATCGCATTAAGAGTTTGGTTGATTTTATCACCTCACATCTGCATCTGAGGCTACGGATTGTGATAAATCGCCCCGTAAGTGTTTTAGATGTTATCAAAATGTTTGAGTACTTATCATCTCCTGTCTTCTCCAACGCAACTTTGCATCCCCTGGCTGTCGTTAATATCCTCCTGGTGAGAGTACAGTAGTAATGCATTCTTTCTTGGCATCTTTTCTGTTTGTTTTGTCATTTGTCCATAAAGTTTAGTAGTAAAAACAAAAGTCTGCAGAAATGCCGGAAAGGAGTACGCCTGAGCACTGTGAGCAGTCACCGCCAAGGGGGAGACTTTTGTTCACCCTCATCGGCAGCTCTTATTTTAGTAACATTTACAGTAGCAGCAATGGTGTCAGGTGAAGCAGGGGCTGCTTTTTCTCTGGGCAAAGTTATATTTTAGAATATGGACCCCATGGTCACATAAACAGTATGTATGGCTTAGGGTAATGGCAACCAGGGACTGTTAACTAGGACTTGAGACAGTTTCATATTATTGAAAAATAGATAGCTAAGATTAAGTTAGTTAAAAGATTATCCAAAATCAGTGCACACTCTATCATTCTGTTACTTGCAAATGTCATTCTGTGACTCAGAATAATAATTATTTTACGCTCTATATTAACACTATATTTTCTATTTTCTCAATGATTTAAGACAATAAGAAGTTACTATTTCGTTAAGATTGCAGTGCAAGAACTGCAACCTTCTCAGGCATTCTTGCTTGAATGAGTCCAGAAGCACAGTATCCCTGGAAACTATTAACCTTAAATTAAAATATTGGCAACTATAGTGATGGGTTATCTTAACTTAACCATGGCCCTGCTGTAAATAGGGACAATTTTGGAGAGGTAATGGAAAGTGACAGAAAAAAAAGCAGGCGTATCATGACCATTTTAGGGGTGTGTCTATGCCTGCGTCTGCGATCCTTTAAGGAGTAACAGTGGCTCCAGCGCCTCACTTCCTGTGGCCATGCTGCACCAGCGTAGAACTACTCAGTAGAATAATAGATTGTATGCAGCCACTGAGACTCGTGAAGCCAGAGGAGGGCTTTTCAATACAAATCCAGGCAGCCGCGCATTTGCATAATTTTGCACAGTTGCTGCTTTCACAAATGCATTAGCATAAAACTCTGAATAAGGACCAATGAAAAAATTGATACAAATGGCTACATTCTAATGAGATGTACTATTACCTAGCTAAAAATATTAGTGCTAAAGAATTTGTTGTTTTACTATTAGTTAGAACTCATCTACATATAATTCATACCAGATGTTATACCGTAAGCTAAACTTGTATTATACTTTATACAATACATGCCAGGTGTTTCATGAATGACGTTTGACTTTCAATTCTGCTAAAAAGTCCCTTAAAAGTGTATTAACGTAATAGCAACTATTGTGATTTTTTTCCCCCTTGATTTTAAATGTTAGCAACATTAATGTCAATTAATGCTGGAATTCAATTGTTTTACCCACCAGCAGCCACTAGATAGAGCCCAATGGAGCGAATAAATTGTTGGTGCATTCGGGCACGAATCTCTGCTGGCCCCCTGTGCTGGCGAGCTGAAATAAGTAAAAAAGTGACCCCCTGGTCTCCTGTAACTTTTAGACAGGAGATCAGGAGAAATAAACAACTGAATCGCCCCCATAGAATCAATTTTGTGGTGACTCTTCTACGGTTACAAATAGTGGTTTGTTCTGTCATATTATTGAAGCAGTGGTGGAAAACACTACTACACTACTGTATATATCAGTCACTGTAAAACTTCACTATGTTTTCAGTTTTGTACATTTTACATTTAAAATCAGGTAATTTGCAGTTATACAGATGCAGCAAGGTTTATTGAAATGTATTGTATGCCCCAGCAGCCAGTACAATCTATCCACAATTGTGTGCTCTGCCTGTTTGAATGTGATTCTATAATACAATCATATAACATTATGGTATGGGCTCTGGGCACACTGTATAAGTCAACTGCTTATATCATGTCAGAAATTGACATTTATGAGGAGATAAGTGGTGTCTGGTACACATCAGTCCTTATTTCAGAATAGTCACTTTACAATATCAGTCACAGTGTCGTCTCATTTTTAAAAGCATTCATACAGTAGTTCATAAGTTCATGCTTGTAAGAATATTCACTTCTCTTATTGCAGGTTATATAAGTATATAGCTATATGTTATATGTATAAAATTAATTACACTCTGTACATCAATTTAGGGCATTCATGTGCCATGGTGTATAAGTTATCAATGGCTGGTCCAGTTATTATTGCAGAAAGATGTCTTTTGTTCCATGGTTTGCAAAACAATAAGTAACATTGGGAAAATAGTCATAGGCGTGCGCAGCACATTTTATTAGGGGGTGCACCATCGGAGGGGTGTGTCTAGCACCACCTTTTGGACATGTCTAGCACCATCTATTAACGGTCAACACAATATAAAATATCCACCCTTGTACCAATCTTAATAAAGCAGATACATTGTCAGATGTTGTTGTGTGCACCAAACAAACACCCCTGAAGGCACTCACTGTAATTACACTGCTCCTCCTCAGCCTGGTCTGGCTCTTCCTCTCTTTCCCCTGCAAGCTGCAGCAGCTTACTTACAAGTCAGTCACTCACTGACACTGACAGTCGCAGACTAGTTAATGCTGCCGGAAAAACGAGAGATGTGTCAATGCTGCCGCCGACCGCCTGCCAGTATTGAATTTGTCTTCCTAAGAGGAACACTGGCTGCATACTGCTCCTCATCAGTGGCTGGCGTTGGCATAGCGTAGAAGGAGAGAGGTGGGCGTGTGGCGAGTGTGATGGGTGGGCGTGCGAGCAGCATGACGTAATCACATCACATCACGCTGTTTTTGTATATGGAAGTGGAGGCAGGAGTTTGAAAGCCAGTGGCAGTGGCACCCTTGATTAACCCAGGCGTCCGGTCAGTAATGCAGTCCTGACAGGGTGCAGCGCAGAGGGGACAGTAACCAGCCTGTTCGGCGATCGCTGCATCAGGCATGTGAGATAGGGGTGCCGGACATTAGGGGGTGCCTGTGCGCACCAGGCACCCCCCCTGCGCACACCTATGAAAATAGTTATATTTCTTGAGAACTAATTACAAGATCCAAATAATGCAAACAATGAAAATTGCTGAAGACACTGTAAAGGTATTAAAAGTATTTTATTTTATACATACTGTATATTACATTGGTTAGTTTTTTTTTATAGAATTTCTTAATATTGAACAATTTAAAAAATAAAAGCATTCATAGTCTGATCAACTGCTACCATTCCCACTGCACTTCTCAGTTTTTATGAAAGTCAATTAAATGCCAAGTTCATAAGACTTGATTGGTGTAATATAATAATGCATAACATTAACTGTCAGTCTGATCAGTTTTTTAGCTGCTGTATACACTGACCTGTCTCAGAATCATTATCAGTAAACTATGCTGCATGTGCAATGCGTGATTGTGAATGGATCTTTATAATGGGGGGATTTTCTGAATTTTGTAAATAAAAAATATATATTATTTTCCAACAACACCTTAGTTGAATGCACCTCAGACTTCATTTAAACATATACAACATCATGGCAGAGTTCACCTAAACAATTAATGTTGAGGTTTCTGTCACTGAAGACCTGTGTCAAGACAGGCATCAACAAGGCTGGTTTTGCCTTGTAAATGATTGGTGCTTTAAAAATAGAGGCATTCTCGCACAGGGTGTGGTTCATCAAATCGACAGTGTCTAGGTCGACAATGTTTAGGTCGACCACTATATGTCGACAGTCACTAGGTCGACATGGATGGAAGGTCGACAGGGTTTCTAGGTCGACGTGTGCTAGGTCGACAGGTCTAAAGGTCGACATGAGGATTTTTTTTTTTTGGTGTCGTTTTCTTCGTAGAGTGACCGGGATCCCAAATTAGTGCACCGCGTCCCCTCGCATGGCTCGCTTCGCTCGCCATGCTTCGGGCATGGTGCCTTCGCTCCGCTACCACTTTGCTCGGCACACTTTACCGTTCCAATCATAGTCCACGTGGATCGTTAAGTATGAAAAAATTATAGAAAAAGAAAAAAAATTGAAAAACTAATGTCGACCTTTAGACCTGTCGACCTAGCACATGTCGACCTAGAAACCCTGTTGACCTTCCATCCATGTCGACCTAGTGACTGTCGACCTATAGTGGTCGACCTAAACATTGTCGATCTTCAGACCGGATCCCTCTCGCACAAACTACTGTACCTCCATCTTCTTGCACCCTGTTACATTTACCCCTTTATCTTGTATTCCTGAGAATACTATGGGTTAAATTGGGAACGCTAGTCCCCTGCCTGTATTATCCAGGCACACTAGGTAAAAGCTTCAGTTATTTATGTGGTTAATCGTTTTGTATAATAACCTTCTGGAATGTTTTCTGGAATAAATCTGACACTAGGGGCTGGATGTAATGACGCCAGAGTTCAGCAGCTGTGCAGGATGCCGGCCGAATGTGGACTTTTTTTTAAAGGTGCAATCACTTACAAGGCAAAACCATGCCTTGTAAGCGATTGCCCCTTCAAAAAAAATATCCAAATTCATCCGGCATCCCGCACAGCCTCTTATCTCGGGCGTAATTATATCTGGACATAGTTCTTTTGTGTAGGTAATCTTAATGGAAGGATTCAAACCTTTAATCAAATTGTTTTCCTTCTTTTTTTTAGGTCTGTTTCCTGCAGTTCTTAATCTTGCCTCTAATTCCATAATCACAGCAAATGCCACATGTGGAGAAAATGGACCAGAAATGTTTTGCAAGTTGGTAGAACATGTTCACGGGCAGCCTCAGCGCCATCCTCAGTGTCGTACCTGTGACCAGAATGCCGCCGATAGAAGCTGTAGGTGCCAAACCAATATTTTGTGTTTGTCAAACTTTTATGTATCCTCGAATATGCTTAATATAAGGTCTATAGAATTATAATTTGCTTTTTGCCTATTCTTCCTTGTAATCTGAATAAATACACTAGATGATCACCATAGCTGAAGTAACACCTCTCAAACCCACAGGCACAGAGCATCCAGGGGTGTGGAATGTGGTGTAGGGGATACCACCTAATGGGGGAAGGATTTAAGGGTGAGTGTGGCCCCAGGAACAACAGTAACAACCACCCCCCACCTTCTTAATTGTATTATTTTTATTGATTGGTTATAAGACCTCATTTGATGATAGCCAATGTCCTACACATTCACTCTACATTCAAGATAGCACATGGTACAGTACAGTGGAAATATTTAGCAGTTATTAGTACTGTATAGGCTGCAGTACCAACACAAGCATCCAAGTGCAGCCCTATGGAAAATTTGCCACTGCACCTAACTTTTTCTTAGTGACCCCTATAGTGAAAAAATATACAACCATAATGAAGCCATGCTGCATTAACAATAACAGCCTGCATGCTCATCAGATTAAACAGCACTAAGATGGTTGGAATGGCATCTTCAATAAAGATATCAGACTTTAAACAATACCACAGTGGTATGAAATGTCACGTTCAGGAGCCTAAGATAATTCCAGGGAGCAATATTGATAACAATAAATACTGCTTTGGGAGAAATACCAAAATGAAGAGCAAATGGCCCACCTCAACTCTTCCAATATGGAGAGGATGAGGGATTCCGTTTGACTGGCTATTTTTTAATTATTTGGAAACAGCAGTGGACTTTAAGTCATTCAATCAGACGTAGCTTAGTTGCTCCCTCCTTATGTTCCTGTGGGTGAACGTTGCCAAACAGCTATATCTACACATGCAGATTTAATAACAGGAGATCAAAGTTACTGCTGGTGCAGCAGGTGATATAGTGCACAGGAACCACTGACAAAACAAATGAGCAACATCTTTATTGAATAGATAAATGGAATATACAGTATTTCATTATGTTCAGCCTCATTATATCCAATGTTATGTTTTTACTCCTCATGCATGCCATGCTGCTCAATTTTATTTTGCAGATTAGATACCTAGATACCAGTTACCAGTGTAACATGGTAATGTGATTTGGATGATAGGTCTACAGTCAATAAATTCACATTCATGAGGTCAACAGATACAAAAGGTCAACATGGTCAAAAGGTCAACAGTGCTTGATGTCAACAGGTACAAAAGGTGGTCAGGTTCAAATGGATGATACAAGTTGGTTTTTTAAAAACTTTTTCATCATTTAGCAACTACATGGACTACAATTGGGAATAGTAACCTGTGCCTCTACCTGTGGTGAACATATATTTGTTTTCAGTGCATGCCATAAAGGAGAAATGATGGCTACCTCTGCATCAAGCCCACAATATACACTTTAGCTCATGCTTGTCGCTTCAGATTGCGAACAGCTCTTACAGTATCTCAGTCTTACTGTAAATCAGATTTACCTTCTCTCCCGGAACCTCCTTATTTTTCTGGCAGTCCCCCGCGCCCCTGTAAAAAAGGTGAATGTTCTCCGACATCTGTGACACCCCACGAGTTATTGTAAAAAAAACATTTATTTAATTTAATGTATAGGGCTGAGATGTGAGCCAGCAGCAGGTCACATGACTGTGAAGCTGCTGGAAACAGGCACAGTTGGCTGATTTAGACAGGGCAGTTACAGTGAGTCTCCTGAGGGAGGGTCATTTTGAGAAGTGCCCTGATGGAAGTAAAGGAAGGACAGGCTGTTACACTGCGGCTAAGCAGGGCTGACCTGTCAGGGAAAAATAATAATAATAATAATAATAATAATAATATCTTTATTGCCATTAACACACCCCAAGGGATGTAAACGAAAAAATCAAGCAAAACCATATCAGATAACAGACGTACAGCAAATTACTTTCCAAGACCTAAAATGACATTTCGACAATTTACTATACTTACTGTGCTGGGAAAGAAGCTGTTATGCAGCCTCTTTGTGCATGAATAAACATCCCTAAAGGGTCTATTTGATGGCAATCTTGAAAATATTGGCTAGTTAAGATGAATTGAACCATCCAAAATAGCTATAGATTTCTTAAGGATACTCATTTCATATATCTTATAAATACCGGACAACCTGACACCGATTACTCGACCCGCTGTCCTAACCACCCCGACCTCAAGACAGAGAATTTGAAATAAAAATCTCTAAAAATTTAAAAGACTACACCTGCTCAATACCTTTTCCATCCAAAAGAACAGGTAACTTTGGGGCACTGTTCCGTTTTCTAAAATCAATTATTATCCCCTTGGTTTTAGATGTGTTTAAAATTAATCTATTCACCCTGCTCCACTCTAATAAACTCACGACCTCTTTTCTGTATGCAGTCTCAATCAGGTGCTTATTAAACACACAATAGCAGTATCAACCGCAAACTTAACAATTTTTACCGAATATGATGTAGACTCACAGTTGTGGGTAAATAATGAATATAGTAGTGGACTTAGGACAGATCTCTGTGGAACACCTACATTCAACACCACTTACCCCGAGGTTAAACCCCCCCCAATTTAACAACCTGATGCCTATCCAATAGAAAGTGAAGCAACCACTTACAAGTAAAACTGTTTAGGCCCAACCTGGATAACTTAAAAACTAAAGAATTGGGCACAATGGTATTGAAGGCGAAACTAAAATCAACAAATAAAATTCTTATATAGGTGTCATTTCCTTCCAAATGTGTGTGTATATATATATATATATATATATATATATAGTTACATAGTCAATACAGCAACATCCATAGATCGATTTGCCCTGTAGGCAAATTGAAAAGGGTCAAAGCCCACCGAAAAGTGAGCCTTGATGTGACCCAACACCAAATGTTCAAAACATTTCATTAACAAAGAAGTCAGGGCTATTGGTCTATATTGAAACTTTTTGGTTCTCCACACTTTGGAATCAGGATAATAGTAGTTGCCTTGAAACTGCTTGAAACCAAGCAGTAAGCTAATGATAAATAAAAAATGAGCATAAAAATCCCATTTAGCTGTTCACAACATTCTTTAATAACTTTACCCTGGATGCCATCTGGGCCGGCAGCCCTACCAGTACCACAGACTGCAGACACCGCCAAACTGCCCATTCATCAAGCATCAGGGGGGCCTCCTCTGACCTAGTATCCATTACCAGGTCATTTAATTTACTTTCCTCACTAAACCTGGAATAAAATACGCTTAATTTCTCTACCAGGGAACTATCCACACCGCTAGCCTCATGTGATTGCACCCTGTAATCTGTAAGGTCTTGGCTGCATCTCTACATACACCGTGAATAAGAGTTCTGACTAAATTTCTCTTCCATTTTTTTGAGTTATAAGTTTTGGCCCTTCTAATTCCTTTTCTCAACTCAGCCCTAGTAGCTTGATAACCCTTTTTGTTCCCTGATTTAAAAGCCTTGTCACATGCCCTAAACAAGGGATGAACTTCTCCATTTAGCCAGGGTTTTTCATTTGCAAAGACACTAAAACTTTGTCTAACAGTTACACTTTCCACACAACAATCTATGTAGCCCAGAATTGTAGAGGTGAGAAGATCTACATCAATTTTCCCACCCACCCCAGATTCTTCTATTAGTAAATTCCAGTCGGTAAAAGATAAAGTATCCTTCAACCACTTCATTGCACCCTCAGGCCAGACCTGAACACATTTCCTAATAGGCCTAGCACACTTCACTACTGGAACATAAGTCGGTATCATAAACAATGAAACATGATCCGATTTCCCAATGTGGGCACATACAACAGTCTCATAGCCCATCCTAAAAGTTGTATAAACTTGATCTAGAATATTTCCACCACGTGTTGGAACCACAAGCTTAGGTAAAACAGATTATAAATCTACTCCATTAAAATCGCCATCAATTATAAAAGCCCCGTCCACATAGGTTGATTGTAATTTACCCAAAGCATAATATAGCAGAACCAATGCACCACTTCAATTTGCCTGCAGGGGGATGTAGACCGCTGCTATTACTACTGCCATAAATTCCCTAGGCAGGTAGAAGTTTCTACATTTAATCATTTAATATTCCACAGTCTCAGAACATAAAACCTCAATAATAACGGCATCTGAACACAAGTTATTGTTGCATATATGCAGACCTCCTCACCCCCTTCCCCACCATACATGGCATCTACCTTCAGATGGCCAATCCAGGGTTCACTCACCAACACTTGAGCATCCCCCCCGGCCCTCTGTCACAGTCTCCTGGCCCCCAGCCGCTGCATGCTCCATTCGGTCTTCCAACACAGCAGCTGACCTCAGAATACCAGTTCCTGGAGCCCAGCCAGTGGCATCGGCAGCAGCCACAGCCTCAGCTCCACTTGCGGCATCAATGCCAGAGACACGCACAGTACCTGTCACGGCTCCAGCAGCTCCCGGCACTGTGATCCCTCATAAACCCCCTGCCACACCAGTGCTGCCTCGCAGACATAGCATGTCTTCCCGGGAATACACCATCTGCGCTGGCAGCAGTCCCACACACAGACCAAGAGATGTAACAAGCCTGCCTACTCTTGCCAGGTGAGTACAATTCGAAGCCACTGCATCTTGGTTTGCCACCATGCTTCCACATCCTACATGGTCTGAGTATACTGAAATAGACTGAGTTAGTGTTATGCACACCAGTGCCTGCAGGAATGTACTGGTGTTTGAACTGTTATACACACCAGTGCCTGCAGGAATGTACTGGTGTCTGAACAGAGAGGGATGCAAAACAAATGAACTCACAGACAGACTGGGAAATATGACATAACGTACACAGAAGGTGATAGGGTAACAAAACCAACACAGAGTGAACAGAGAAGCCCAGAGGCTAAGAAACTGGGTGTCTCCCTAGTATTAGAAATGCTCAGATGGAAAAAGCAAGATGTTGTGTTTTAATACGTAGAGAACCCGAAATGCTGTTGCTAAGGGCAACAGCAAAACCCTAAAGGGTTACCAACGGGTGTGGCAGTAAACTCCTTGGTCAGAGATGGAATAATAGACACAAGGAGAGTCTCCACAATCCTAATTCTCACTTGCAGGGCCCAGGTTCAGCTTACTGCCACTAAACTGACACATGGACGCCCTGCACAGTGAGAGAGGATTATGCAGGCAGGTCTGAAAGTACAGCCACAAACCTGCTGGGTTCACAGAATAGCAAAAGAACCTCAGCAGGCTAAACGACTGACTCCAGTCTTACTGCTAGGTCTGGATTGGCAGAGTGTAGTACCAAATGCCCAGGCCTATTTGCAGTAAGCAACAACAAAATACAAAGCTACACAGTACTGGCTAACATTCAGGAACTGACTAACCAACAAAGATTCAGCAGCATCTGCTTAACCTGAAAAGAGGCCTAATAAAGCAGGTGCTGTCCACGCCCCCCTCAGACCTCACAGACTGTGAGCACAAAAACCAGCACCGGATCCCATGCCTGTAACCACTGCACAGCAAAAGACCCGAACCGGAGTATCAGCTGCGCTCAGGTTACTCCGCTAGCACTTGTCTCCCGGTTGCCATGACGACGTGGCAGCACAGGGCAGGAGACCCTAACAGTACCCCCCCTCTGACGAGGGGTCAAAGAACCCCTACCACCGGGTTTATCGGGGAACTGCGAGAAGAAAGAGCGTATCAGTCTGGGGGCATGAAGATCACAACTGCGCACCCACGACCGCTCCTCCGGGCCATACCCCTTCCAGTGCACCAAAAATGACAGCCGACCCAGAACCATCTTGGAGTCAAGAATCCTTTCAACAACAAACTCCCTCTGGCCACGTATCAGAAGAGGGGAAGGTCTTCCTCTGGAAGAAGGATTACTAATCGCCCGTTTTAAAAGGGAACAATGAAATGTTTTATTGATACCCAAAGAACGGGGCAGATCTAACTGAAATGCCACCGGATTGATAACCCTGGTGATCTTATAAGGGCCGATGAACCGGGGGCCTAACTTATGAGATGGCTGTTTCAACTTCAAATTCTTGGTAGACAACCAGACGAAGTCTCCTAATTTGAAGCTGCAGGGTCTTTTCCGCTTATCAAAAACCCTTTTGGTCACTAATGACACAGACACAAGGGCTTTCTTCACTTTCCTCCAAATACCTCTAAGGACCGAAACGACAGAGGAACCACCAGGCGTGGAGTCCAGGGGGTCAAAAGAATTGGCCTTAGGATGATGCCCATACACACAAAGGAAGGGAGAGATCCCTGTAGCAGAGTGAGCCGCGTTGTTATAGGCAAACTCCGCCATTGACAGATGAGCAACCCAGTCAGTCTGACACTTGGAGACATAACACCTGAGGAACTGCTCCAAGGTCTGGTTCACCCTTTCAATCTGCCCATTAGACTGCGGATGGTAGCCTGACGACAAGCTGACAGAAATCTGGAGATCGGAACAAAATGCCCTCCAGAATTTGGCCACAAACTGGGATCCGCGGTCAGAGACCACATCAAGTGGCAACCCGTGGAGGCGCACAACATGCAGCATAAATAATTCAGACAGGCGTCTGGCCGATGGCAGCCAAACCAGTGGAACGAAGTGCGCCATCTTCGAAAACCTGTCAACGACAACCCAGATGGCTGTCATCCCAGAGGATTTGGGCAAGTCCACAACAAAATCCATTGAAATGTGGGTCCATGGCTTAGATGGAATAGAGAGTGGATGTAATGGGCCAACAGGAACCCCTCTAGGAGTCTTATTTCGGGCACAGATGTCACATGCCCGAACCCACTGATCCACATCCTTAGCCACCGAGGGCCACCACACCGCCCTAGATAGCAACTCCCGAGTTCAGGCAATACCCGGGTGACCTGCCGACTTCTTGGCATGGAATTCCAGGAACACTCGCTGTCTTAACCTAGGAGGCACAAACAAAAGACCTACCGGAAGGTCTGGAGGAGCCTGCTCCTGTGCTCTAAGGACTAATGACAAGAGGTCCTGGGTAATGCCCACTTTAATACATGATGGGGACACAATGGGCAACGGCTCCTCGGTGGTCTCCTGGATTGGAGCAAAACTCCGCGAGAGCGCATCAGCCTTGATGTTTTTTGACCCAGGGCGATATGTTATCAAAAAATTAAAGCGAGCAAAAAACAAAGCCCATCGTGCCTGCCTGGCATTGAGACGCTTCACTGACTCTAAATATGCCAAATTCTTATGGTCGGTGAGAATTGAGACCACAAACTTAGCCCCCTCAAGCCAGTGTCTCCACTCCTCGAGTGCATCCTTAATAGCCAACAATTCCCGGTTACCCACGTCATAATTCATCTCGGCAGGCGAAAATTTACGGGAAAAGTAAGCACAGGGATGAAGGCGATTATCAGACACTCCCATCTGAGAGAGCACTGCCCCAATACCCATCTCAGAGGCATCCACCTCCACCACAAAAGGACGCTCTGGATCTGGGTGTCGCAGCACCTTGGCGGAGATAAATGCCCTTTTGAGACGGGCAAAAGCCGCTTTGGCCTCACGAGACCAGTGAGCAACATCCGCCCCTTTCTTAGTGAGTGCCACCAAGCGCGCCACTATAGACGAAAATCCAGCGATAAATCGTCTATAAAAATTTGCAAAGCCCAGGAAACGCTGAAGCGCCTTCAAACTAGTGGGCTGCACCCAATCCAGGACTGCCTGTACCTTGGAACCCTCCATTTGGAAACCTTCTGGGGAGATAATATATCCTAGAAACGCGATTTGCTGAACTTCAAATTCGCACTTCTCCAGCTTCGCCCCAAGCCGGTGGTCTCTGAGTTTCTGGAGGACTAAGCGTACATGCTTCCGATGTTCCTCCAGGGAATGGGAGAAGATTAGGATGTCATCTAAGTATACAACTAAGAATCTATCCAAATATTCCCTGAGCACATCGTTCATGAAATCCTGGAAGACTGCCGGGGCATTACAGAGCCCAAAAGGCATCACCAAATATTCATAATGCCCTGAGTGGGTATTAAAGGCAGTCTTCCATTCATCCCCCTCTCTTATTCGGATTAGATTGTACGCACCACGTAGGTCAATCTTAGAAAAAATGGTGGCAGTACGAAGCTGGTCAAACAAGACCGAAATGAGAGGCAGTGGGTATGAGTTTTTAATCGTGATACGGTTCAATTCCCTGAAGTCGATGCAGGGTCGCAATGAACCGTCCTTTTTACCCACGAAGAAGAACCCCGACCCAACTGGAGACTGTGAAGGTCTGATAAATCCTTTAGCCAAGTTCTCCTGAATGTACTCTGCCATAGCCTGAGTCTCAGGACGTGACAGGGAGTACAACCTGCTCTTGGGAAGCTTAGCATTCGGCAACAAATCAATGGCACAGTCATAGGGGCGATGGGGAGGTAGTACCTCTGCAACTTTTTTGGAGAACACGTCCGCAAAATCTGCATAACACCCTGGCAATCCTGGCAAACTTAGCTGCGAGAGCCTGACTGGAAGGCTCAAGCAACTCCTGAAACAATCAGTACCCCAACTAAGAATCTCCCCAGAGACCCAGTCAAATTGAGGATTGTGGACCCTTAACCAGGGTAACCCCAACACCAATGGGGCAAAAGTACAGACAGTCACATAAAAGGACAATTTTTCAGAGTGTGTGGCTCCAATAAACAAAGAAATCTGGCTAGTGCAAGAGGTAATTTAACCCTGGGATAATGGTTCCCCGTTTAACCCACAAATCTCAATTTCCGACGCCAAGGGTACTAAGGAAACAGAGTGTTTCAGGGCGAATTGGCGGTCCATAAAAACCCCGTCGGCCCCACTGTCCACAAAGGCCTCAGTCTTGACAGTTTGACCGAGGATCTTCAAGGTCACCGGAATGATAAAAGTCTTCTTGGGAAATTCTGACTTCTGGCCTGACAGGATATTTCCCATCACCCTCAGGCCCTGAAGTTTTCCGGCTTTTCTGGGCATGATACTACCACATGACCCTTATTCCCACAGTACAAACACAACCCCTGCTGTCTCCTCCGCGTCTTCTCACGCGAGGAGAGGCGGGTAGCCCCAATCTGCATAGGCTCCTCGGAAAATTCCTCAGAGTCTGAGGTTCCCTTGGGAAAGAAGGATACCTCGGTCTCCCTTTCAAGCCTACGCTCTCTCAGCCGTCTATCCACCCGGATGGATAACTGCATGAGCTGATCCAAGCTATCAGGTAAGGGATATTGTACCAGTTGGTCTTTTATCTGGTTAGAAAGACCTCTTCGGTACTGGTGTCTCAGGGCTGGGTCATTCCACTGGGTATCATGGGCCAACCTCCGAAACTCCGTACAGTAAACCTCAACTGGCCTTCGCCCTTGCTTTAGGATCGAAATCTGAGCCTCGGCTGAGGCCGTCTTGTCAGGGTCATCATACAACATGCCCAGTGCCGTAAAAAAAATCATCAACACTTTTAAGCGATGGACAGTGAGGCTGCAACCCATATGCCCAGACCTGTGGGTCTCCTTGTAGCAAGGAAATCACTATGCCCACCCGCTGAATCTCTGACCCAGAAGACTGAGGCCTAAGCTGGAAATATAACTTGCAGCTCTCCTTGAAACAAAAGAACTGCGAGCGATCTCCAGAAAAACGATCCGGAAGATTTACTTTCGGCTCCTTAACCCCTGAAGGTGCTGCTGCTGCGGGAGCTCCGCCAGCGGCCTGGGAGGTGTGCATTTTAATGGACAAATCATTAAATTGACGAGTCAGGACCTGCACCTGATCGACCACCTGTTGCAACGTATTTTGAGGGGTATGCTCCATATTCCCACAAAATTTCAACAGGAGTATTGGGCTGCTGAATATGTTATGCACACCAGTGCCTGCAGGAATGTACTGGTGTTTGAACTGTTATACACACCAGTGCCTGCAGGAATGTACTGGTGTCTGCACAGAGAGGGATGCAAAACAAATGAACTCACAGACAGACTGGGAAATATGACATAACGTACACAGAAGGTGATAGGGTAACAAAACCAACACAGAGTGAACAGAGAAGCCCAGAGGCTAAGAAACTGGGTGTCTCCCTAGTATTAGAAATGCTCAGATGGAAAAAGCAAGATGTTGTGTTTTAATACGTAGAGAACCCGAAATGCTGTTGCTAAGGGCAACAGCAAAACCCTAAAGGGTTACCAACGGGTGGGGGAGTAAACTCCTTGGTCAGAGATGGAATAATAGACACAAGGAGAGTCTCCACAATCCTAATTCTCACTTGCAGGGCCCAGGTTCAGCTTACTGCCACTAAACTGACACATGGACGCCCTGCACAGTGAGAGAGGATTATGCAGGCAGGTCTGAAAGTACAGCCACAAACCTGCTGGGTTCACAGAATAGCAAAAGAACCTCAGCAGGCTAAACGACTGACTCCAGTCTTACTGCTAGGTCTGGATTGGCAGAGTGTAGTACCAAATGCCCAGGCCTATTTGCAGTAAGCAACAACAAAATACAAAGCTACACAGTACTGGCTAACATTCAGGAACTGACTAACCAACAAAGATTCAGCAGCATCTGCTTAACCTGAAAAGAGGCCTAATAAAGCAGGTGCTGTCCACGCCCCCCTCAGACCTCACAGACTGTGAGCACAAAAACCAGCACCGGATCCCATGCCTGTAACCACTGCACAGCAAAAGACCCGAACCGGAGTATCAGCTGCGCTCAGGTTACTCCGCTAGCACTTGTCTCCCGGTTGCCATGACGACGTGGCAGCACAGGGCAGGAGACCCTAACAGTTAGTGAGGAAGACTGGAGTTTACCGTGACTGCACTGATTGTTTCCAGCTCCGTTGAGTGGAGGAGAGCAATGGCTAAGGGGAAATCATTAAGCCACTCACACTGACATTCAAGCCGGAGGCAGACTTTTTGCCCTGCAGTTTAGACTGAAAAGGCTGCATTTCATGGTTGAATACCACACCAGGGAGGTGGCATTCTGTGGAAGAATTCCAGATAGTTATCGAAACAGAGTGACTATTATATACATTTGTTAATTCTATATTGGTCAGTCTGGAATAATAAACCTTCATACTGACTACCAATGTAAAGTAAGGAACTAAAGCATTGATAAGCAATAACTTTAACAGGATGTATTAGTAATAACTTCAACAGTATTCTTCATTTACCACAGAGGATATTCCAAATAGCACTGGTGAAATAGTACCCAATTGAACTGTATTGTGTGGACAGATTTGTGTTAACCACAGACGTTAATAGTATAGTATTTGTGCAAAGTTGAAGTATATGTGAAAAGTAATATCATTTCATATATCCACAAGGTGTTACATATGATTGTATTTGTGGTTACATATAGCCAATATGTTCTAATGATTTAAATTCAGGTATCTGCTTACCAAAAGAAGATAAAAGTCAACATGACAATGAGCAGTTCAATAAATGTGTTCATTGACCTTATTGTCAAGTACATTGTCATTATTTGAAATTGAGATATTGTATTGTAACAGTTTTTATGAACTAATGTTTATTCAAAGTTCACGAAATTGATTATTGCAATTTGTGTTCTAATAAATTTATACTTAGCGGTAAAATAAAATAAAAGTGATAGTTCATTCTGTGGAAGTCATAATACAAATGTAATACCATCAACACTTACCTATATACTTACCCTTATGTCTAAACCTAATACTTACCTGGTCATCACACATCATGCCCACTACCAGAATAATGGCAGTAATCACAGAGCTATATGGAGGGGGCAGGGATAATATGTGTTTCTATGATAATTATGGCCCCACCCCTCTTTACATTAGCTCAATTTGCAACATTTTACCCATGAGTGGGCAGGGCTTAATGATGCAATCATCAGGTGAAACCCCCATCATCTGTCACTTGAATCTCCTCTCCAGGCTTAAAGATAGGAAAGTTATCCCAGGGCATTTTGGAGTAAAAATATCAGGTTTGGTAGTTTGAGGTCACGTCTGCAAAATTTGACAGTTAAAAGTTTAAAGTGTTATCTAACGGAAAATGGCAAAAACATTCTCTTTCCTGCCAAGCTTAGGGATTTGCTGATTACATTTTAAATGGTTGTTTCCTTGTCCAAGTTGTAGAAAGAAAGTAACTTGACAACATTGTGGTAGTAGTTAGAAAATCCAGTTCATGTACAGTAATATAGTATGCTGTATACAGTATATAATGCATACAGCATATACTGATGTTAGCATGAAACATAAGTGCTAATCACTGTACTAATGCAAGCTGAATTCATTTAGGAACAATACATTTTAGTTGTAAGAACCTAGGAGGTATGTATGGGCCTACATCAAAGACAAGTCTGAGCTATCAGTCCTAATTCTGTACATTTGTATTAAATTCCAGTCAATGTTAGCAGTGCTATTGTAGTTTTACATAAACACACAGAAAATATGGAGCTGTAATGTACAGCAATTGTGGCATCATTGCCAAGAGTTAATGAAGGATGCATTTCAACCACATTAACCACATTAACTTCTCAGCATTGCCCTTATGGAAGATATCATTTCTGCTTCATTTCAAATGCCAAAAATTTATCAGTGCTTCAAATTAATTAGGATTATGTTTTCATAAAGGGGATTACTGTTAATTGTTGATATTGCTACCATTATCATTACTGTCCTTCCATCCATATGACCCGAAATGGTTGGTATGAAATTTGTAATAAATTTGTATTCATCACACTGTCTTATATGCTTCTGACAATATGTTATAATTACTTGTCCCTTACAGCTTTAATTGAAAGCATCCAAATTCTTAATTTGTACTATATTGCATTTCCAAAAAAATAAATGCAATATGTGTATATTTATACACTTATTGTGGTTGGTGGCACCATTCCAACTCTCATTTATATGTGACTGTTACTTTGATATGGAAATTTCAAAGTGACAGGAATTTTGAGTGTTCCGCTATCTCCAATGCTTACATTTGGCACAGAGAAACTGTTTGAATTAAATATTTTCCAGCAGTGATACTGTAGGTCCATATGCCATGGGATCATGATGTACTGTAGGACACTGCTGGAGTAAGGGAAACAAGAAATAATCACACAACATCAAACATATGACCATTATGTATAATATATATATATATATATATATATATATGGGATCAGTATGACATACCTACAATCAAAATCCAAAGGTCGTAATCCCGACAGCAATTGACCGACGGTCGAAATCACGACAAGGTCAAAATCCCGACATGGTCAAAATCCTGACATGGACAAATACCGTCATTTAAAATACCGACAAGGTCAAAATACCGACATGTAAAGTGCCGACAGATCAAAATGCCAACATGAGTTTTCTCCTTTTTTGTGTATGTCAACATAGGTCGACATGGACACCATATAAGTGTACCACGTCCCCTCGCATGGCTCACTGCGCTCGCCATTCTTCAGGCACGGTGCCTCGCTGCGCACGGCACACTATTATATTCCCTCTCCAGGTCCACTGGGATGGTGAAGTATGAACAAATCGGTTTCAATGAAAAAAATAATAAAAAACTCATATCGGCATTTTGACCTGTCGACATTTTACATGTCGGTATTATAGCCTTGACGGTATTTTAAATGTCAGTATTTTGTCCATATCGGGATTTTGACCTTGTCGGGATTTTGACCGTCGGTCAATTGCTGTCGGGATTTTGACCCTCTGTAAATTGACTGCATCCCATATATAAATGTTATGGAGCACTTGATCATACCCGGAGTCTAAAATATTAAAATTGTTGTTGCTATAAAAAAATTAAACTCTCTTGATAATTATAAGTATTAATTCAGAGATGTGCGGTATTGCAGAAGTACACTCTGCAATAATATACTAATGTCGCAGAAGGGAGTTTTGTGTAAATGGACACCTCCTGATGCAGAATTGGATCCCTTACTTGACCATCAGTCATCTGATGGCTTGTGAAATCATACTGCACAGGCAGTAAATCTGGACCCAGCACACCTACAAAATGGGTCCAACATGCCCTGTTTTGTAAAATGCTTCCCATCGAGACACCTGCCTCGCCCCCAAACAGTTGCAGCATTTCAATATAGCAGTGTGCACTATGACCATTGTTGCAGACACTGATCTGCTCATGCGCAATAAGGAACCTGTGCATTCACAGATCAAAAACCATCAGAGATGTACCATACTGTACAACCCAACTGTCCCGATTTCCATGGGACAATCCCATTTTTCTGGGACTGTCCTGCTTTTCTACCCGCCGGTCGCAGTGTCTCGAGGTGTGGAGGGGGGGGCAAGTTGGGAGGCCCCCAAAGTGATGAAAATGGGGGCATTCCTGCAAAACCACACCCCTTTGCCAGTGGCCACGCCCCCTTCAGAGGACAAGACTATTGGGAGGTATGATGTACATAAATTATAGGGATTGCATTACTCTCGAATTAGGCCTATAGGCATTGATATATATCACTTACAGACAATAATGTGGACAATTTAACAAACAAATTTACATCAGCTGGTTAAACAAAAAGGGGACAGTTTTTTGCTTTGTAATTTAAAATAAAGACTTTACACTTCACTGTCTATCTAAAGTAATATATGCACAGTGACATGTTTTACTGCTTTTTTTATTTGTAGTGCATTATCCAATCACACATGCCATCAATGGGAAAAGATCCTGGTGGCAAAGCCCAAGCATTAAAAATGGAATAGAGTATCATTATGTGACTATTACATTGGATCTCCAACAGGTAAGCAATATGACATATTTTTAATACTGTAGCTCAAAAATTATTATACTAACTGTATATAATGCAGTATGGTAAAAACGTTTTCATACCAATATTTCAGAAACACGTGTCACACACTCACACACACACTGGAATCTGCATCTGCAGCACCCATGGGCACATTTTATTTGCCTTGCAGAGCTAGCCTTGTCACAAGTTGAGCCTGATTGCTGCTAAACAGAGGGAGACGCACACACCATTAAGATCAAGTCCTATGTTTTTGGTGTTCATCCATTGGAAACACATGACACATATCTAAAATGATACCGTTATGAGGATCCATTTGACATTATGAAGCCAATTTGTGGAATCCTTTCGATCATTTGAAGAATAATAACTCATCATCATTGATTTTATAGACTATTTGAATTGAATCTATTGAACTATACCCCAGATGAAGTCCCATATGTAGACGAAATGCGTAGGATCATCTGCGTAACAGCCTGCATCGCAAATGCGGGATACTCACCTACGAGCTCACATCTGTAAGAGATGAGGTGATAACTAACACCATACCCCTCATATTTGGGCACGTTCATATCTTACTGTGTTGTATATGCAAATTAATTGTATTGTACTTTGTGTGAAGATGTTATACACCTCTGTTTATATAATAAGAATAAAACTTTTAGATATTTGACTAGATGTCATTATCATGTTTTAAAATAAGAGTGACTATATAACAAAGGGATTATTTTTATTTATGGATTGTCTCACCACCTACTATTATTTATTTATTAGCACACCTGAGGAAACCCCATTTTAAGTCCCCACTAGCTGGGGACTACCTGTGAGGTGCTGCTGAAATTATATGTTAGAGCAGTAAAAGGGATTTGTTTTTTATATATTGTCACAAGAAGGGGCAGAGAGGGCATTTATTACCTGGGCCTGACAAAGGGGCCCCATGCACATACCAACCCACCTCACTTACTTGTCAGCAGCTTCTTCCTGTGTCACCCCAGCACACACTGCTGTGTTGGGAACAGGAAGGCTGCAGACTTTGAGCAGCAGCAGCAGTCTCCTCTGAATGTGTGGGGTGGGGAGGGATAGTGATCTCATTGATCACACTCCTCTTGATCTGCTCCTGGCAGTGGTAGTGGTGGTGGTGGTGGTAGGGGGGGGACACAGGTGACATGTGATGTGATTAAGTCAGTAAGCATTAGGGTTCACACTCATTCTAAGCCCGCCCCCAAACTCTCATTGGCTAGTTTCACAGGAGTCTGGGAGTGGGTTTAGGAGAGTGAAGCCTAATGTTGAGTCCCAGTTTCTGCATGCGGCTGTTAAACACAGTGCAGCTGCTAATCCCAAATACACTGCCTGCACATATTTGACACACATCTTCACATGTCCATTTGTAAAGTGCAACGAATGTGCTGTGCTATATAAGAAACTTTTAATAAATAAATGTTTTGTTTATATGTGCATAGCACCCCCTCCCCCCCTTGCACTAGGCGCTGCCGCTGGTACTGGCCATTCTTTATTGCCACTGCCATTTCTTACTTGATTAGTTTGTCAATAAAATTTAAAAGTTGTCGGGGGGCGTGGCCTAGCAGGCAGACTGGGTGGAAGGGCCATTTACGAGCTCCTGCTGGCCCTGCATATTTTTAGTGCCATCCCCGACATATCTCCCTCCTTATACCCACCCATGGTTATCTATCAGGTCCGGGACCCAGGGCAGTCGGAGGGGGGCTCCCCATTGCTTTTCCGCATAGAGGCCTGTATCCAGCTCCACAGCCGGGGCCTCTGGGACCTGCCCGGCCGCGGGCTCCAGGACCGAGACGCGGCCGCATCTTGACCTCCGGCGGCTCCCTTCTGCCTCCCATCCGCCTCCCTCACTACCGCCTACCTGCTCCAGGCCATCGGGGGTGGTGGCGGGGCTCCGGCTCCTGCCCTCTGCCCGCCGGAGCTGCGGCAGTGGCTCTCCGGCCCCTACATCTCATCCAGCGGCGGCAATCTTGCTGCACCTGGCCCGCACATCGGCAGCATCCTCTCGCTCTCCTGAGCGCTGGCTGAGCCCCGAAACTCGCCTACTACATGGGCCTGTACAGTGCCACAGTGATTTAAAGTAACCTACAGCCTCCCTTGGAGCCCCTGTGCATTGGGGCCTGCGT
Organism: Pseudophryne corroboree; assembly: GCF_028390025.1. Taxonomy (NCBI): domain Eukaryota; kingdom Metazoa; phylum Chordata; class Amphibia; order Anura; family Myobatrachidae; genus Pseudophryne; species Pseudophryne corroboree. The sequence goes on along the minus strand of NC_086447.1, from coordinate 540,853,130 downwards.
GGGATTCAAGAGCCGCGGCCTGGAGTGGCTGTGCAGCCTCACTGGAGATATCCTGCCAGCACGGAAGCCGGTGAATAGCCTATCCTATTTTAATTCATCTCCAACTGTAGACAGCCTGGGTGTCCTTTCTACCCCCCAGTGCCTCTTGTCCACTACACAGCGACGCAGGTCCATTCCTAGTGAGAAGAGTGGTCACCCAGTAGAGCTCGATCCATAGAGCCCCTGTGACGCTGTGCTGTTTTATACTAGCTGGACGCCAGCTTCAGTTTCCTCTCTGCTTAATGGGAATCAGATCTCCAGGCACTGCAGGTTTCTGTTGGAATTTGTATCTCACTCTCATATCTCCTATATTTGCCTCTTGAGCCTCTCAGATTTCTACAGATCTGTGTTGCAGATAACTACAACGGGAACCCTCCTCGTAGGTAGGAACGACCTCACGAGGACACCAAGACCTGAATTTGGAGTCGCTGCATGTCGGGACTTCCTGATCAGTCTGGGTCTTTTCAAAATCTGTTGTTGCGGGTGGTAGCTTCTGATGCGTGAGCCGTCGCCTGCAGCCATTGTCTATTGCTACTTTCACCCTCTTTAGCCTCACACAAAGATTCACAAATGACAGTCTAGTACTTATGGGACGTCTGGGTGCCCCTTCCTTTATTATCACCCGAATCCACTTATTTATGTAGTCATATATACGCCTGTGGTCTCTCTTGCAATTCCTAGCCCTGTCACTACACCCTCAGCTGTGAAACAATTATTCTACAGACTGCATTGATATGGCCAATAGAAATTGTCGGCCCTCCACGGAGGCTGCATCCTCATTCTTTGGCCCCAAACGAGGTAAAAACTCGTCTCAACAGCCTGTTTCGCTGAAGATCACTCCTAACGCCTCATCATCTCCATCAAGGTCAGAAGAACCCATTGCCACTGACTCTGACCAGTATGATTCTCTTGTCCAACGTATCGCAGCCACTTTCAGGGTTGAGCTGAGAGCGGCCATTCAAGCCTTGAGATCTGATCTCTCCTCTTTGGGTTCCCGTACAGATGCCCTGGAACATAAAATGGATAATCTGTGTAACTATCAAGATGTGATCACCCAGGAGATGTCTTATTTGCGCTCAGAAGTGGAGTCGTTGCAGGAGCACGTTGAGGATTTGGAGAATAGATCCAACGGAACAATCTGCGGATAAGGAATGTTCCGGAATCCGTAGATACTTCAGCTTTACAAGACTATCTGTTCGGCTTGTTTCGGCTCGTTTCGGCTCCTTCTCACTGACCTCACAGAAGACCAATTTCTGTTGAACAGAGCTCACAGAGCCCTCCGTGCGAAGCCCCCCCCAGACCAACCTCCAAGGGACATTGTCTTACGGATGCATTTCTACCACGTCAAAACGAAAGTCCTGGCTGCATGTCGAGGGGTTCCGGCGGTCTTGTACAAACGATCTGAATTGCTTGTGTTCCAGAATCTGGCACCCTCCATGTTGAAAAATAGACGGGAAATGTTACCGGTCACAAAAGCCTTGCGTGACTAGAAGATTCTATACAGATGGGGTTTCCCATTTCACTCCAATTCTCATTTAATGGTAGGACCCAGGTTGTGAAGTCTCCTGACGATGGGCTGGACTCCCTTAAGAGACTAGGAATCGTATCGGCCTCTACCGAGTCTCCCTCTTGCAGTCAAGCTCGTAGCCCAAAATCGAGTGCACCACCACAAGCTGAGTGGTCGTCTACATAGATGGCTTCCTAGCATGTCTTATGCCCATTACTGTTGAAATATTTAACTTTGCTTGTTTAACCCTTTCTCTTTCAGGTTTTGGAGGTGCTTATACTCTACGCCCTCGGTTTTTTGATGATTATTATACTATGTCTGCTTTTATCACGGCAGTTATACCTTCAGGCTGATTCCTAGTAGCATTATGTTTATAATGTATTACTTGTTCCAAAGTATGTAATCCACTTAGTTTTTAGAGTAGTGCCTTCTAACTGGATTTATAATGACTTCTCATAATACTAGTTTAATTGCATGCATATACACAGGAGCTGTAGGGGCCGATCCAGCCCCGCCCGTATCTGTTTTCTTTTGAAAGGTCTAGCTGTATCTCTGGCTTGGGTTCAGATATGTTCTTGACTCTTTTAGTCAAGGCAGTTATTGCATTTGACTAAATTTTGTTAGAGTTACGTTAGGCTGCTCTCCATGACCCGCTAAGTCTTTTTGTATATGATAAAAATATTTATGGCTCCACATTAGCTGTAGGGGCCTACCCAGTCCCACCCGTATTTGCTTGCGTCTACTATGTCAAGTTGCGTCACCGGCTTGACAGCTGGTTTACTTATACTGTTCCTCCTTTATGTTGTGCTGCTAGTTCTCCCCCCACATCGCAGTGGGCCCCATCTTCGTAGATGGAGCTTCCAACTGTGATGTCTGTCAAGTCCTTGAGGCTCCGACCATACTTTGTTTTACTATTGGTCTATAGACCAACCTTTTGTGTTTTGCCTGGCCTTCCGTTAAATTCACTGCCCTTTCCTTTCCCCGTGCATTCTCGCTCCTGGTTTAGTTTTCTTAGGCGTATTGACTATTTTTCATTCTTTTGGTATCCACTATGAGCTTGAGTATCTTAACGTTAAATGTTAACGGTTTAAACTCTCCTCGCAAGAGGACTATGGCAATACAATTTTTTAAGAAACAGAAGGCTGACATAGTCCTCTTGCAGGAGACACACTTCAAGATTGTCCACCCATCCTTGTCCTCTCGAGCTTACCCCCAGGCTTTCTATTCCTCCGCAGATAAAAAGCAAAAAGGATGGCAATTCTCCTACACCATAGTCTCTCTTGCTCAATAGAGCAATCTTTCTCTGATCCGTAGGGACGTTTCAATATTCTTGTATTAAACCTAGGTCAGTCATACCTGACGGTGGCCTCAGTCTACTCCCCGAATTTGGAGCAGGGTGCTTCCCACAGAGACTCTTTCCCGTGGCTGTCCAAGCTTTCCAGGGGTCGGGTGGTTGTGGGAGGTGACTGGAATGCAGTCCCAGATCTTCATTGGGACCGCTCCAACTCTAAGAAACCGAGCCCTGCCACAGTTAGAGAATCCAAACGTTTAACCGACTCTATCTCCTCACAGGGTCTATTTGACGCCTGTAGTGTTTTGTACCCCTCCTAGCGTACCTACACTCAGACCCCCACAGAATCCATTCTAGTATTGATCTTTTCCTAATTGATGGTGGTTCCACCCAAGGATTGTCTAAGGCCTGGGTTACTCCAGTAGTATGGTCTGTTCACAGTTACATCTCCAATTTCAAAATTAACGATTCAAAATCTGAAGTTTTAGACTTCTTCCTCTCCAACCCGCTTAGACAGTCCTTGGCCTCGAGCTTCTCCTTCAAATGGAAATATTCACATATGAAGTACCTGGGAATTTACCTGACTAAACAGTACTCCCAACTTTTTGCCTCCAATTTTCCTAGGCCTATCAACTCGATTTCGGCAGATCTCACAAAATGGTCAGGACAGTTTATCTCTTGGACAGGCAGAGCGAACGCTTTAAAAATGAATGTTTTGCCCTGTTTGCTTTATCTCTTTTAAGCCCTACCAGTCACAATACCCTCACACATCTTTATAAATTTACAGAAAAAGCTGTCTTTGTTCCTGTGGGCTGGCAAGAGACCTAGGGTCCGACTTAAGACTCTGTTTAGTGGGGCCAAGGAGGGAGGTTTGGGGGTCCCAAATTTGAGGCTTTACTACTATGCAGCTCATCTATCACAGGCCACTCAGTGGCATGTTGATAGCTCCACTAGACGTTGGGTACAGCTTGAATCTGCCCTTACACAGCTGACTTCGGTCTCCACCCTGCTCTGGATTCCCCGAGCTCAGTGTCCCCCCAATCTGTCCTGCTTCCCATCTATTGCCTTAACTCTCTCTCTATGGGATAGGCTATGTAAGACCTACTCGTTCATCTCCTCCCCTCCTACGCTTTACCCCCTATGGGATAACCCCGCATTCCCTGAGGGTAGTGGCCACCATAATTTTGGATGCTGGAAATCTCATAACTTGCTGTTTCTCAATGACTTAGCTCCTTTACGAGGATTTCCAGCTTTTGTCGCCCTACAGTACAGATTCAACTTACCGCACCAATGTTTCTTCCAATATTTGCAGTTGCGTAGCTTTCACTGCCTGGTCTCGGAGAGTAGGAGTGTGGTCTGGGTCTGCTTTTGAGAGACTCTGCCTCCATCGACCACGTCTAAGGGTCTTATCTCTACATTATATCAGATGATGCTTATATATAAACAACCCCCTCTGGCCAAACATGAGGTTGCTTGGGAAACAGATTTCTGGGAACAGCTGGGACCTTACACATGGGCCCAAATTAGACGAGATATGGTGGCCTCCGCTACAGCAGTGAGACATAGAGAAAACTCCTATAAAATTTACGCGAGATGGTATTTGGTCCCATCTTGTTTGAATCGTATATTCCCGAATTCTTCGGGCCTCTGTTAGAGGGGTTGTGGGATGGAGGGCACCCTGCTCCACATATTTTGGGAATGCCCAAAAATCTCTCCATTATGGCTAGCGGCCAAAAGGCTGATCTTTAGCATCACTAACACTAGGGTCCCCCTCACCCCTTCCTTTTTCCTTCTCCCGCGGGAGATTCGGGGTGTAGAGAGAGAGCGGATCAGAGGCTAATCTGGCACATCACCAGTCCGGTGAAGTGCAGGATTGCTTTCCACTGGAAATCTGATACAATTCCATCCATGGCTGCTATTACAATAGCCATTTGGAACACCTATCAGATGGAATTCCTGTCTAGTATAGTGGAGAGTAGATCCTCCATTTTCTCTAAAACATGGGCAGCGTGGTTACGTTTTCATGATGCTCACCCCCCCTCTCACCTGCGGCTTGTAAGGAAACGAGGTTATGTAAGTCTTTCTATATTACCTTTTACATGGGTTTGCAGTTGACAGAAGTGTTGTCTCCTAGGGCTGATGCCACAATGATGATGTTTTTATCCTGGTATTTGAGATTAAGAGTATGCCTATAAACAATTTTCTCTGCTTCGCATTGGAGTGTCACTGCACACCCCCTCCCCCTTACCTCCACTTCTTCCCCGCAAGCCCCACCTTCTCTACTGTTTATATTGCATTCTTGTTGAAATGTCAATGCTGTATTATAAAAAAAATCTTTCAATAAACTGTTCTTTAAAAAAAAAAAAATATATATATATATATATATATATATATGTAAGAAAGTGTAAGTATGATGTTATAAGATTCCACCATAAAACACGTTATATAAGCTAAAAAATTAAAAATTAAAAGTTGTCTGTTGTATTTATAATGTTATGGTTTAATTAGTAAAAAAAAGTACCATTTAGGTGCAATACGAAGAATATACACCATTAGTGAGTTTAATAATATTGTTTCAAAATCAGACCATCAAGCTCTTCAGAGACTACCTGCAATTCACTCTAGCAGCAACTGGTCATAGTTCCCAACAGATTTATGGTGTGTCTGATTAGATGATGATGGTTACTATTGCAAAAGTTGAAAGCAAGGTCACTTATTAAGCTACAGTAGCACACAGAGAGTGATTTCCTAGCTAAGGCAGACACAGGTGATTAATAAAAAGAGCAGATTCAGTACAGCAATGACTGAAGCAGAGAACTAGTATACTGTACATGTCAGATTATGCAGCATAAACACAATGGCAAGAACAATACAGATTGGCAATACTCTGCAGCAGGGTTAATGGAATGTAATATTGACACAGATCCAGGAATACAGATTGACTCAGATGGCAGAAAACAGATGATAATAAACTGGTATTACTAGCACTACTTGTAGATATAGGCACTGGAGAAATGAGCACAGACTCAGTAATTTGCAGAACAGATGATGTTGGATATACAGAGAGCAGCATAAAGTCCAGTAAGCAAACATTGGTGGTCACAGAGGCTGGGAACTGATATACAGATACCAAGAGTCAGAATAGAAATATCCAAGGGAATTACAAAAGAATGGTCAAACACTTGAGAAATGACACAGTAATATAGCAGGCACATTGGAGCTCAGAATGTATAACATCAATGATTTGGCTAGAGATTGCTGGAAAGAGCAGGTAGTACACAGTGCATGGCAGGTTCAGTTAATTAGGGTGTCTTGGGTGCTCATTGGCTGCAGAACACAGTCTGTAATACCAGCTTGAAGAGCTGTAGCTCTGGTGAAGTTTTGAACTTCCATTCTACCAACAAGCTCTTAATAGTAAGGTCCAGGACAACAAAGAAACTATGGGGGTCATTCCGACCTGATCGCACGCTGCCGTTTTTTGCAGCGCAGCGATCAGGTCACTACTGCACATGCGTATGCGCCGCAATGCACAGGCGCATCGTATGGGTACAAAGCGTATCGTTGCTGGGCGATGGATTTAATGAAGAATACATTCGCACAGCCGATCACAAGAAGATTCACAGGAAGAAGGCATTTATGGGTGTCAACTGACCATTTTCAGGGAGTGATTGGAAAAATGCAGGCGTATCCAATCGTTTGCAGGGCGGGTGCCTGACATAAATTCTGGGACCGGACAGGCTGAAGTGATCGCATCGGCTGAGTTAGTCCTGGGCTACTCAGAAACTGCACAAACTGTTTTGTACTGCTTGGCTGCACAGGCGTTCGCACACTTGCAAAGTTAAAATACACTCCCCCTGTGGTTGGTGACTATGCGTTCGCACGGCTGCTAAAAACAGCTAGCGAGCGATCAACTCGGAATGACCCCCCTATAAGCAAAATGAAGAACCTGCTAACATTCTATCTGCTGAGTTTGCAGCATACTCACTTTCCAACAAGAACTGATCCATACCTTTCTCTTGAAGTATCCCCTGGGGACAATATTTTTCATTTGCTACAGTATGTGACAGCCAATCCCTGTGCTTGCAGTAGACAATTCAGGTATTCTGGTTCATAGATTCCGGAATCAGCTAAGCACTCCAGTGGTCACTTATTCCCAAAGGCATACCTCCCAGCATGTTCAGGAAGGACCAAATGCTTTGCTACTGCACTTCCCTCTTAATATATGATTGATGTTACCTGTGTTGACTAAGAAATGGGATGAGAGAGGTGCTTCACTTCAGGTGATGGCAACCATAACTTAGGAGGGAAGTCCAAGAACAGAGCATTTTGTCCCTCCTGGAATGAGTCATGTTGGGAGGTACACAAAGGTATGTGAGGCACTTATAAGTGGTCACATCCCCTTCTGGAGCCTAGATATCACATAGGTACTTTTCTACCTAGATAATGTGTTTGCTATATCATTTGTAACTTCTGGAATGTGCCCCCCACTCAGATCTTCTTCAAATAACTGAGCACTGAGGGCACACTAATGTCAGTCTGTTTATCATATTTATTGACTACATGGTTATCCAGAATATATAGAGCTGGATATAATGATGCCCGAGTTTGGCAGCCGTGCGTGATCCTGGCCGAACTCAGACTTTATTTTCAAAGGGGCAATCACTTACAAGGCAAAACAATGCCTTGTAAGTGATTGCCCCTTTAAAAAAAATCCAAGTTCAACCAGCATCCCTCATGGCCGCCGAACTCGGGCATCATTATATCTAGTCTAGTGTCTCTGACTGGTACACAATTCACATCTTGTTTCTGGAAGTCTTAGTGAGATATTGCAAATTAATTAAAGATGACTTCTGCTAAGCCTCCTTAAACAAACGTTAACTGGAAAGACTAAGGGGTATATTCAATTCCTATCGGATCCTTTCCAACAGAAAGGATCCGACAGGTCAGTATCTAATGCCACTGCCAAACCCGACAGGTTTGGCTCGTTCTCGACAATGCCAATCCGACTTTTTTTTTAAATTCGGATTGACATTGTCGGAAACAGGGCATAAACCTGTCAGGTTTGGCTGCGCTTCCGACAGAACATGTGGATTCTGTCAATCCATGTGTTTTCCGACAAGTCGGGAATTCCTGACAAGTTGTAAAAAAACAGTCGGCACTGAATAGGTCAGAACCCCTTCCGACCTAAACCTGTAGGAAACTACCATCTTTCCGACAAGACAGCAGTTTCCGACAAGAATTGAATACCCCCCCAAGTCAAAACTTGGAACAATATCTCACTACTTACATTTTTTGGTAGGATATCTTCTTATTTATAGTGATTTTCAGTAGGATAATTGAACTGAGTACCTCTCATGTTTGATTACAATAACAGTGAACACTGACCTACCTTGTACTTTGCACGGTCCATTTTTGTTTACAAATTGTGGCTTCTATCCTCGCCCTTTTCCTTCATTGGTTTCAGAAAACAATGTTCCCAGTGTGAATGATCTCCCTCAGAACCTAAAGGGAATTAGGGAAAAATGAATAAACAAATGTACTCAATACATAACAAAGATACAAAGTGCAAGCTGAAAAGTGATGCAGCCCTGCACCTCTATTAGCAAGGGGTGATAAAGTGTGGTTGTCCACCAAGTTTGTAGATAGATGCATTGGACCTTTTCCTGTACTATCAGTGTTATTTTATGTGGTAATCAAGCTTCTGCACAATGACCACATTCTATACGAGAAATTTCATCTCATGTTCCACATATTTTAGATCAAGTTAACATCATCCACACCAGTGCTTATTGTCTTGCCATTTGTATAAGTTAAGACGAAGATTCATTTGTGGTTTAAAATATCAAAGATTCTCACTTGGGGACATCTTTACTTCTTAGTCAAATGTACTGTATCTAGATAAATCTTAGCCTTTTTGTGGAGTACCCCACTAAGCATGGGGAACCAAGTACAGTAGTTGCCTTTTGAGGACAGTCCGGTCTGCTGTGACTTGTGGCTCATATGCCCTACATGCAAGTCACTCACACTTTCCATTGAGTATGGGTCGCAACAATTTGTTATTACTGCTCTAATATTATCTAGACATAAAGTTACTCATTGGTGATGGGTTCTCTGTATCCATGGATTCAATCTGCACATGTGCAGCAGTAACTGTTTCCATTTGTTCCCCCAGTCTCCATCTTACTGGGCAGTAAAAGAACCTAATTTCCTAGCAAACTTGCTAGATTTTTTGTTAAAACCTCCCTCCCTTGCATTGTGCTGTGTGCACATGACTGTGTTACTCAGTGGTAAACCTGCTGCCTTGTGTCATGACTTCATAACTGCTTAGGAGAACTGAATTACAAAGTTACATAGCCAGTGAGGTTGAAAAGAGGCAAACTGCCCATCGGGTTCAACCTGTATTCTGCGTTAATCTATTCATATTATAATGTGTCTGCTGAAGTAATGGCTTAGTACCAAATGAAAACAATGATTCTTACCACTCCCAGATATTGTAATGTCAATATGTTAAATGCTATAGCCCTGGATACATTTACCAGTTAGGAATTTGTTCAATCCGCTTTTAAATACATTTACAGAGTCTGCCATTTTTACCCTCTCCGGCAGGGGGTTCCAAATCTTTATTGCCCTTACCGTGAAGAACCCTTTCCTATGTTGTGTATGGAATTTCCTCTCCTCTAACCTAAGTGAGTGCCCACGCGTCCTATATAGAGTTGTTATAATAAACAAATCCGCTGCTAGCTCCTTGTAATTACCCTTTACATATTTGAAGATATTAATAATGTTTCCTCTTAGACGCCTCTTTTCTAGTGTATACATATTTAACCTAGCAAGCCTTTCCTCATACTCCAGCGACTCTAACTCTTTAATCAATTTAGTAGCTCTTTTTTTTAACTCTTTCTAGTTCCCCGATATCTTTTTTATAATACGGTGCCCAGAACTGAACACAAGATTCCAGGTGCGGACGTACCAATGATTTGTACAGTGGCAGGATTACATCCTCGTCCCTTGTTTCTATGCCCCGTTTAATCACACAAGCACTAGACTTGCCTTCTTTGCTGCACTTTGACTTTGTGTACTGTTATTAAGCCTATTATCTATGAGCACCCCCAAATCTTTTGCCACCATAGTTACCCCTATATTTTCCGCATCTAGAGTGTAGGATGCATGTGTGTGTTTTTTTCCAAAATGCATAACTTTGCATTTGTTTAGAATATATTAAACCTCATTCCCCATTTAGATGCCCAGGTTTTTAGTTTAACTAAGTAATTCTGTAAGGACTCCACATCACCTTCTGAATTAATTACCTTACACAGTTTAGTATCATCTGCAAAGATTGATACTGTGCTTTCCAGGCCTATTCCTAGATCATTGATAAATATAGTGAAGAGCGGTGGGCCAAGAACTGACCCTTGTGGTATTCCGCTGACTACTGGTGCCCAACTGGGGAACATCCCATTGACCACTACTCGTTGCACTCTGTTACCCAGCCAATTACTTATCTATGTACAAATAATATAACTTAGACCAAGTTTCCGTAATTTGTTGATCAGTCTCCTATGAGGCACTGTATCGAAGGCTTTTGTAAAATCTAAATACACCACATCCACTGCTTTACCGTGGTCAAGATTCTTGCTCACATCCTCATAGTAGCTAATTAAGTTGGTTTGGCATGATCTGTCCCTTACAAAACCCATGCTGACTTTTACTAATAAACTTTGTAGCCTGTAGGTGATCCCCTATGCTATATCTCAAAATGCCTTCCAATATTTTACCCACTATAAAGGTTAAACTAACTGGTCTGTAGTTTCCAGGATCATTTTTATTTCCCTTTTTGAATAAAGGCACTACCTCCACTATGCGCCAATCCCTTGGTACCATGCCTGATCTAATTGAACTATGGAAAATTAAGTATAGGGGTTTTACTAGCTGTAACCTAAGCTCTATAATAACCCTTGGATGAATACCGTCTGGGCCTGGTGATTTATTAATCTTCACGTTACCTAATCTTTCCAGGACTACTTCCTCACTTAAACAAGCATCAAGCCAAGAGTCATTACCCTCACTGTGGTTATGCACCAATGACACCGGCTCATCCTCCCTGGTAAATACTGATGAAAAGAAAAAAAATTGTTCAATATTTCCGCTTTTAATTTGTCATCATTTATCAAAGCTCCCAATTCATCTTTAAAGGGCCTACGTTCTCTTTCTTTAACCTTTTACTGTTTATATATTTATGAAACTTTTTTATTATTTAGAGTCTGCCAATACTGTTACCCTGAGCTAAGCTATCTGTTGGCCCTACTCTGATCAGCTCTGCCAGCTGTGTTCTGTGTTTGTACTACTCTGGCTACTGGAGTCTTCCTGGAAAAACTATCAAGCAGAATTTCTACCATATTAACATAAAATTGCTGATATAAAACACCTGCAAAATACTCACCTCACAGGTATAATGTACCTTGTGAATTCTATGTTGCCTAAGCATGTCTTTTTACTACCAGCAAGTCATAGATGAGTTTTCTCATGCGTCCTAGAGGATGCTGGGGATGCTTCAAGAACCATGGGGTATAGACGGGATCCGAAGGAGACATGAGCACTTTAAGACTTTGAATGGGTGTGAACTGGCTCCTCCCTCTATGCCCCTCCTCCAGACTCCAGTTAGATTCTGTGCCCAGTGAGACTGGGCACACTCTGAGGAGCTCTCCTGAGTTTCTCTGAAAAATAGCTTTGTTAGGTTTCTTATTTTCAGGGAGCAATGCTGGCAACAGTCTCCCTTCATCGTGGGACTTAAGGGAGAGAAGCAGACCTATTTCTTTGAGTTCCAAGGCTCTGTTTCTTAGGCTACAGGACACCATTAGCTCCTGTGGGTCTGATTGCTAGGTACGCCTAGATGCTCGTTCCCAGAGCCCGCCGTCACCCCCCTTGCAGAGCCAGAAGTCAGAAGACGGGTGAGTAGAAGAAGATCAGAAGACTTCAGTGACGGCTTTGAGGTACCGCACAGCGGCCGCGCTGCGCGCCATGCTCCCACACACACAGCGGCACTGCAGGGTGCAGGGTGCCCTGGGCAGCATAAATCCTCATTTCAAGAGTGGCAAAAGTGGTATTAAGTGCCTGGGCACTAAATCCGGACTCCCGCCAATATAAATAAGGGGGTCATTAAGGGGGCGTGGCTTAGCCCTCACAGCTCTCATCAGCACCATTTTCTCTTTACAGAGCTGCAGAGACGCTGGTCCTGTCCTCCTACACTGCTGTACAAGTAACAGGGTGAAAAGAGGGGGGAGGGGGCACAGTTAATTTGGTGCTGGTTTATTGATTATAAAAGCGCTAACAGCTCTGAGGCATTGTTTATAACGTTTCAGAACCGGGATAGGCGCTGGGTTGTGAGCTGGCAAACTCCCTCTGTGTTTCTCTGACAGACTTTACTGTGGGTCTGTCCCCTATAGCCCCAGTGTGGTTGTGGGTGTCGGTACACGTGTGTCGGCATGTCTGAGGCTGAGTGCTCTTCCCAGGAGGAGGCTGGAGTGGGGACAGAAAAGGCTGTGGGAGTGACCCTGTCGGCACCGCCGACTGCTGATTGGGTAAACGTGTTGAGCGTTTTGAATGCAAATGTGGCCCTATTGAATAAAATATTGGATAAATATGAGTCTCAGAATCAGGCATGGAAAAAATCCATGGAGGATGTGTTATCACAAGTCCAGACCCCTTCGGGGTCACAAAAGCGTTAATATACCCAGATAGCGGATACAGATACCGACACGGACTCTGACTATCGACTATAGTGATGCCAGATTAAATCCTAAACTGACTAAGAGCATTCAGTACATGATTGTGGCGATAAAAGACGTGTTACATATCTCGGAAGACCCTGCTGTTCCTGATACCAGGGTCTGTATGTATAAAGGAAAGAAACCTGATGTAACATTTCCTCCCTCTCATGAACTGAACACGCTTTTTGAAAAGGTTTGGGAAAATCCTGACAAGAAATTTCAGATTCCCAAGAGAATTCCAGTGGCATATCCATTTCCCTCTGGGGATAGGGATAAATGGGAGTCACCCCCCATGGTAGATAAAGCTTTATCATGGTTGTCCAAAAAGGTGGCGCTTCCGTCCCCTGGCACGGCAGCCCTAAAGAACCCTGCGAATCGTAAGCAGGAAAATACGTTGAAATCCATTTATATCACTACGGGTACGCTACTCAGACCTGCCGTCGCATAAGCATGGGTGAGTAGCGCTATTGAAAAGTGGGCAGATAACTTGTCATCTGATATAGATACCCTGGATAGGGATAGCGTTCTTTTGACACTAGTTCATATCAGGGATGCTGCAGCCTACCTAAAGGAAGCTGCGAGGGACATCGGCCTTTTGGGGTCAAGGGCCAATGCCATGGCAGTCTCAGCTAGGAGAGCATTGTGGATTCATCAATGGAATGCTGATGCTGACTCTAAGAAGGCTATGGAGTCCCTGCCGTATAAAGGTAGTGTTTTGTTTGGTGACAGCCTCGCTGACCTGGTATCTACGGCTACCGCGGGTAAGTCATCATTTCTACCTTATCTTCCTGCGCAACAAAAGAAACCGCCCCACTATCAGATGCAGTCCTTTCGGCCCAATAAATACAAAAAAGGACGAGGGTCTTCCTTCCTTGCTTCTAGGGGAAGAGGAAAGGGAAAAAGGTCACCAGCTGTGGCAGGTTCCCAAGCGCAGAAGTTCTCTCCGTCTTCTGCCAAATCCACTGCATGATACTGGGACTCCTCTGCGGGAGTCTGCACCGGTGGGGGCACGTCTCCAACTCTTCAGTCAAGTCTGGGCTCGTTCAGCCCTGGATCCTTGGGTATTAGAAATAGTGTCCCAAGGGTACAAACTGGAGTATCAAGACGTTCCCCCTCACAGATTTTTCAAATCGGCCTTACCAGCTTCTCTTCCAGACAGGGAGGTAGTATGCGATGCAATACAAAAGCTGTGTCAAAATCAAGTCATTATCAAGGTGTCCCCGTAACAACAGGGAGAAGGCTTTTATTCAAGCCTGTTCGTGGTCCTTGGTCAGACCAATTCTGAACCTAAAATCCCTAAATTTCTATCTGAAAAAATTAAAATTCAAGATGAAATCTCTCCGAGCAGTGATATCCAGTCTGGAGGAAGGGGATTTTATAGTGTCAGTTGACATAAAGGATGCCTACTAACACGTCCCCATATATCCTCCACATCAGGCTTACCTGAGGTTTGCTATTCAGGATTGTCATTACCAATTTCAGACGTTGCCATTTGGTCTGTCCACAGCTCCGAGAGTTTTCACCAAAGTTATTGTAGAAATGATGGTACTCCTGTGCAAGCAAGGAGTCACAATTATCCCGTACTTGTATGATCTCCTGATAAAGGCGAGATCCAGGGATCGATTACTGCAGAACATTACGATTTCCCTGATGGTTCTGCAGCAGCATGGTTGGCTCCTGAACTTGCCAAAGTCACAGTTGACTCCGACAAAACGACTGTCGTTTTTGGGAATGATTCTGGACACAGAACTACAGTGAGTTTTTCTTCCAGAAGAGAAGGCTCTGGAAATTCAGAGTCTGGTCAACAAATTCTGAAGCCAGCGAGAGTGTCAATCCATCAATGCACTCGAGTGCTGGGGAAGATGGTGGCGTCCTACGAGGCCATCCCTTTTGGCAGGTTCCATGGCAGGGTGTTTCAGTGGGATCTGTTGCACATGCACCGGAAAATAATCCTGTCCTCCAGGACCAGAATCTCACTCCTGTGGTGGCTCCAAAGCTCTCACCTCCTAGAGGGATGCAGGTTCGGGATCCAGGATTGGATACTAGTGACCACGGATGCGAGTCTCCGGGGTTGGGGAGCAGTCACACAGGGGGAAACTTTTCAGGGAAGATGGTCAAGCCAGGAAGTTGCTCTACACATAAACGTGTTAGAGTTAAGGGCCATTTACAATGGCCTTCTCCAAGCGGAACGTCTTCAGTGGCGCACATAAACCGCCAGGGCGGTACAAAGAGCAGAGAGGCAATGGCAGAGACCACAAATATTCTCCGCTGGGTGGAAAGACATACAAGCGCTCTGTCGGCAAGTTTTCATTCCAGGAGTGGACAACTGGGAAGCAGACTTCCTCAGCAGACATGATCTCCATCCGGGAGAGTGGGGTCTTCATCAAGAGGTCTTCACAGAAGTGACAAGTCTTTGGGGAACTCCTCAAATAGATGTGATGGCTTCTCACCTCAACAAGAAACTTCAGAGATATTGTTCCAGGTTAAGAGACCCTCAAGCAATAGCGGTGGATGCCCTGGTGACACCATGGGTGTTTCAGTCGGTATACGTATTCCCTCCGCTTACACTCATTCCAAAGGTGCTAAAGATCATAAGAAGAACAAAGGTTCAGGCGATCCTCATCGTTCCGGACTGGCCAAGAAGGGCTTGGTATCCAGATCTTCAGGAATTACTCATGGGAGATCCCTGCCCTCTTCCTCTACGAGAGGATCTGTTACAGCAGGGGGCGTGCGTGTTCCAAGACTTACCGCGTCTTCGTTTGACGGCTTGGCAGTTGAACGTCGGATCTTAGCCCGAAAGGGTATTCCCAGTGAAGTCATTCCCACGCTTCTTCAGGCTAGAAAAGAAGTAACGGCGAAACATTATCACCGTATTTGGAGAAAATATGTGTCTTGGTGTGAATCCAAGAAGGCTCCTATGATAGAATTTCAGCTAGGCCGGTTTGTCCATTTTCTACAAGCAGGTGTGGATGCGGGTCTAAAGTTAGGCTCCATTAAAGTGCAAATTTCGTCCTTATCAATTTTCTTTCAAAAAGAATTGGCCTCCCTTCCGGAAGTTCAGACTTTCGTGAAAGGCGTGCTACACATCCAACCTCCATTTGTGCCCCCAGTGGCACCATGGGATCTTAACGTGGTGTTGCGGTTCCTTCAATCACATTGGTTGGAACCTTTGCAGATGGTAGAGTTGAAATTTCTCACGTGGAAAATGGTTATGCTGTTGGCCTTGGCATCTGTGAGGCGGGTGTCTGAGTTGGCAGCCTTGTCTCACAAGAGCCCTTATTTAATGAAGATAGAGCAGAGTTAAGGACTCAACAGTTTCTACCGAAGGTGGTTTCATCGTTCCACATGAACCAACCTATTGTGGTGCCTGTGGTTACTGCCGCCTTCGCTGAGTCAAAATCCCTCATTGTGGTTAGGGCTTTGAAGATTTATGTCGCTAGGACGGCTCAACTGAGGAAAACAGATGCTCTGTTTGTCCTGTATGCACCCAACAAGATTGAGGCTCCTGCTTCCAAGCAGACTATTGCGCGCTGGATCTGCACTACGATTCGGAATGCTCATTCTACGGCTGGATTGCCGTTACCGAAATCGGTGAAGGCCCACTCTACCAGGAAGGTGGGCTCATCTTGGGCGGCTGCCCGGGGGGTCTCGGCATTCCAACTCTGCCGAGCAGCTACTTGGTCAGGTTCAAACACTTTTGCAAAATTTTACAAGTTTGATACTTTGGCTGATGAGGACCTCATGTTTGGTCAATCGGTGCTGCAGAGTCATCCGCACTCTCCTGCCCGTTCTAGAGCTTTGGTATAAACCCCATGGTTCTTGAAGCGTCCCCAGCATGCTCTAGGACGTATGAGAAAATAGGATTTTAATACCTACCGGTAAATCCTTTTCTCTTAGTCCGTAGAGGATGCTGGGCGCCCGTCCCAGTGCGGACCCTATCTGCAGTAATTGCTTATTAGTTATTGGTTGTGTTATACACAGGTTTTGTTTCTGTTATGTTCAGCCTGTTGCTGACATTGTTCATGCCGTTGACTGGATTTCTGTTAAATGCCATGTTGTACGGCGTGTATGTGGTGGGAGCTGGTAAGTATCTCACCCTTAGTTTAACAATAAATTTTTTTCCTCGAAATGTCCGTCTCCCTGGGCACAGTTCCTATAACTGGAGTCTGGAGGAGGGGCATAGAGGGAGGAGCGAGTTCTTCACACCCATTCAAAGTATTAAAGTGCCCATGTCTCCTGCGGATCCCGTCTATACCCCATGGTTCTTGAAGCATCCCCAGCATCCTCTACGGACTAAGAGAAAAGGATTTACCGGTAGGTATTAAAATCCTATTATTTCATACATCACATCATTTGGTCTCTCAAGTACACTATTGGCTGCTCTTTGGTAATTTCAAATCCCAGGAATGTCATAATCATTATTGGGGCAACTTTTGGAGCGTTTGTCACAAAAGTCTATAACCATATGTTGGAAAGTGCCACCATGTCACCACAATTTGAGGATCCTGCTTGGTCTGTAGATAGGAAATCATCCAAGTAGTGGCACACATCCTTATAACCTGATACTTAACAACACACCCTAAAGAGGAACTGGATGTTTTAAATAACCTTCTGTACATGAAATAGTACAGCCCATCAGAAGGCATCTGCTGTACCTAGAACCTATGGGCAAAATACATGTTTGTACGCAAATGCAATTGCAATTACGAGATCTCCTAATGTTAGCAAGTGAAACTGGCGCTCAGGAATCAAAAAAGACGCCAATAGTAGCCATCACAAATTCATTTCCACTTGTGTACACATTCACAGCCTACACGCAAAAATGAGGAACATCAAGGTTAAGGGTTAGTCTATGGTTATGCAGACTGAACACACCAGTAGTAACTCCGAAGCCATGTTTTTTGCACGTACTAGCTTGCAGCCATCAGCAGATACATGCCCAGAAAATGTCCATGGCACACCTGCATTTTCCCAACCACTTCCCATAAACTCCACATTAACACCTCCAAGTGCTTACTTCCTGTCACTTTTCCATGACATCATCATTGAGAGCAGGATCGCAGCTGCACCTTCGGGCATGTGCATTGCAATCGGGGCACATGTGCAGTCTGCCAATAATCACACCGTAGTGTGATAATCGGGCATTAAGTACAAACATGAATTATGTCCTATGGGGGTTATTCAGACGCAGAAGCAGTTTTGCTAAAAAACGTAAAACTACTACTGATAAAATTGCATGCTGCGGGCTGTCCAGCCCAGGGCAAGGCCACATAGCATATGTAGTGCTGCCCTGCGCTGTGGTCGCATTTTAAATGTGAATGCAATGCAGAAATAGAGGTAGACCCTGTATACGCATCCAAGGTGCATATCCAGACGCAACGCCACCATGTTTCCCATCACTTGAAACACAGGCGACATCATCCGGCTACCCCAAATGCACCACTCTCCACAAACCGCCACCTCTGATCACACGTCGCCTATCAATCACACAGTGACAATGTCCTTCCAACATGCAATCACATCGTGACTGTCTGTGTGTGTGCTATTAATTTGCGACACATGCACAGCCACCCAGTAACCGTCTGTCTGCGATTTTAGTAAAATAGCGTCTGACTGTGAATAGCCCCCAATGTACATTTAAATTTACAGTAAAGCAAATGGAAACCAGAAGGGTATATATAAAGTATTCCAAACACAATATAACACTGTATCTTTTTTAACCATTAATGCCATATTCACACATTGTGTAGCATTTTTAAAGCTTTTGTAAAAGTAATATACCTCCCTTTCAGGCATGAAAGTTGATGGATCATTCTGCATGCACCAATCTCTTTTGCTAATTTTTCTTACTCTACTTCCTAATATTCCACCATAGCTAACACATTCTTTGCCTTCTCTGGGCTGCCCAAATCTCAGACTGGAATCCTAAATGAATAATAAAGCATTTCTAGTTTCACAAAATCCGAGATTTTATTCCTGGTTATAGTTAATTCCACACATTTACTATAATTTCTCCTATCAGACTTTGCAGCTAGGTCATTAAATGTAGGCATGAAAGTAATGGTTTATATGTAGTCTATAGTGCTTTCCATTTTTAGTTATTTCATACCTGTAGATTAATGTAAGGTTGGTGCCTGTAACAAACCCAAGGATTGCTCCTTTTGTCTCTGGCCCCATTTTTCTATACTTCTTTATTTTGCTGTTTGGCCATGGTTTACCTTACCCAACTACTTCTATTTATTCTTTACCTGCCAACCTGCCATCACAATCTAAGCTCACTGTATCACCCATAAATTGTGCACCGACCTAGCCAAGCTGTAAATGGGTAAATCACTCCAGCTGAATTCTGTCCTGCACCATAATAATGCTTCTCGCCTTCATTAACACTACAGCATTGCCACCATTCCACTCCTAAACTATAGTATCATGCAGCACAGACAGTGGGAACCTGGGAAGGCAATGGCATGCTGACTAAAGAATATGGTTTTGCTAAAAAGGGTTTCTCCCTCATCGCCGCTCAATGCTTATAGTGTTTTTGTTCCTAGCTTGTGTCTTAGTACCTGCTACCCCTCGTTTTCCAGTTTGTGTGTGTTATTCATCATAAACTACAGTATTCTGTGCAGTTTATACATGACCTACAAAGCAAGTTGTTTATGCCACTACTTTCTGTAAGTCACAGTCTCTCACCTGCAACCACCAGCTGCACAGGAATCTCCTAGTCAGCTAGATTAATTTGGAGATGTCTATGTGAATAGAAAAGACAACCAACAATAACATGCATACACATTGACATTGGATATCCTTTTTATCTCCCCGTCTGAGCATCAACACTATTGATCTCAGGGGGTAATTCAGATTGCATCACTGCAGCAGCGCGCCGCACGATGATTTTGTACCTGTATGGAGGGGGGTGGGCAGGACCTGACATGCGGGGTGGACAAGCCCTGTGCTGGGCGTCCTCCCGCATGTCAGAGTAAATGATCGTAGATGTGCTAAATTTAGCACATCTACGATCAACTCTGAATTACCCCCCAGCCTTCAACTTGTTGTCCAAAGGGGCTCCGCCATTTGTCGCCTGAATGTCCTTGTCTGCAAATCTCTCAAACAATTTCTCCTCCAAGTGACTGTGACTTCCTTTGCCAACATCTGTATTCCATGGTTACATTTTTGATATCTTGTAATTAGCAAGAGGCAGCTTTGATCCTCCTGACCTCTTCCAAAGTCAGAGCCACAGGGTTCCTTACGTGTACCAAGCCTTGCATTATGTGATTACTCTACCCCATTTACATTACTGACCTCCTCTTTATTACATCACAGTTGTCACCCTTTACAGCTCATCCAGACCTTTTTTGTTATTAGAGGCTGACCCATTGACCCTACCATATTGTGCTGACTCCGCTTCTTCACAAAATTGTGACCACAGTCCATGCTGATTTTTTTCCCTGTAAAGCATCTGCTCCAGTTTGCATAGCCTTCTCCCAGCTAATTTTCATGCACTCATCTACCCCTCTTTCCATTTCACTGTTGCTCTCTGAGTGAGTTACTTAAAAGAATAAAAAGTGCACCAATCGCTTGCCCTTGCATTGCTCACCCCTGTCGTTCCTGAGTATAGATTAGTCACATGCAGTATCTTACTATTTTCCACTACCTGACCTGATAATTGCCACTTCACCCTTATCCCTTATCAAAAACTGCAACTGATTTCTACCCACACTAACACAGTGGGACCCAAGGCAGGCTCCCTTCTGTGACATAACTTTTCCAGCTCCAAGCTTCATGAATATGGAGGTTTTCTGTGGAGAGGGACTAACCCACTGTATTGAAGACCATCAATTCTTGTCCAGGCACATCATGTGTTTCCCTGAAAATTGTCATGTAAACTCTTTGTGGGAAATGTTATAAGGTCTGAGGGCCCGATTCAGACTTGATTGCTGTTGTGTAAAATCGCACAGCAGCCGATTATCAAATGACTGTGTATGCGTATGCACTGCAATACGCAGGCGCAACGTCAAACAGCGACAGGATGGTATGCAAATTTAGGTTGCAAGGCATTCGCAAGGTGTTTGACAGGTAGAGGACATTTGGGGGTGGTAACTGGCCATTTTCTCGGAGCGTCAGGAAAAATGCAGGCGTTACCAAGCATTTTCTGGTAGGGTGTGTGACGTCAGCTCTGGCCTGATCAGCCTGTTTCTATCGTACTTTAGGAGTAAGTCCTGGGCTACGCACAGACTGCACAGTATGGAAAAATCATTCAATGGTGAGTGAGTTGCGAACGAATTTGCAGATATCCGCTGCCTGGTGAAGTTGTCGCACAGCGTACACAGCGTACACATGCATTCGCACCCTTGCACGGGGCAGGCTTTCACTCTCCCTGGTTGGTGACTGTCTGATCACAGTCATCTGCAAATTTGCAGCACAGCAATCAGGTCTGAATTAGGCCCTGAGTTTGTAAAATGTGTAAGTTTAGCACTAAACTTGCACATTTTTCAACTCGGACAATGTAATAGGATGAGGGAACATACAAACTTGCATGTTTCCCGCAATACTGAAACTCGCACAGACCAAACTCGCATTCCTAGGGAAAACATACAACTCAGCCAATGTCATAGGGTGCGAGTTAGGGAAGTCCCTGGTATCGGGATTGAAAAATGGCCAATCCCGGGATTCCCGGGATACCCGGGATTGGCTTTTAGATAGGTGGCCGCCCCCTCACCCCACCCCGCCCTGCCCGTCCCGCACATATAACTTACCATATACCGAGGACGGGAGGGGTCATCCTTTCATCGCTGCAGACGGCTCCTGACAGCACAGCGTGACCTCTCACGCTGCGCTGGGGACCCGGAAGGAGGAAGCCGGGCAGCGTCTGAGCGTCCTGTGGACGCTCAGCGCTGATCCCTCAATTCCCGGGATTGGAGTTTCCAATCCCAGGATTGAATCCCGGCCATTTTTGGGCCTAAATCCCGGGATCCCGCCGATCTCGATCCCGGGATTCTGCCGATCCCGATCCCGGATTGGCCACCATAGTGCGAGTTCTAAACTCGCACGCAAAACCTTACCACAAACTCACCTATAAATAGACCAGTTTTGTATAGGAGAGTTTGACCGAAGCATGCACAGATCAGTGATATCTGTTAGTTAGAAATAGTTAAAAATGAAAAAACTAAATTGACGTGTGACCCCCCCCCCTTCCCCCCCCCCCACACACACACACACACACACACACACACACACACACACACACACACACACACACACACACACACACACACACACACCCCTACCTCCCAAAATGTAACCAGCCCGGGGTCTTTGAGACGGTCCTGGTTCAAAAAATACAGGGGGAAAAGTGCTACATCATTGCTGCAGTCACATTAAACAGACCTTTTAGTCACATTTCATATGCAGATACAGCCATAGTCACACACAGAATATAGCCATGCCACATACTGTATCATTAGCAGAGTCTGTTTCTGTGTCTTATTCGCATAGCAATGGGAATAAGATGCATTTTCGGCAAAAAAAACCATCTGAAATTAGCAGGGTAGCATGGGAACTGCCGGCTCACTCATGCCAGGCATCACACAGTGCATGGCGTATTGAGGCTAGATATATGAGGACATACCTGTACCTATATTTATTTAACCAGCACTAGGCTCTTGGGCTGCTCCTGGTTCTAAAAATACAGGAGGGAAAAGATATAGGGGACCCCTGTATTTTTAGTGCACCGAGCTTCACAAGCAAGGGAGGTAATGCCACAGCCAGGGGACAGCTTATATTGGTCCCCTGGCTGTGATGATAACTCCCCCAACTAGTCAGCCCAGGCTGGGCTTCCCTGGGGGAGTGGGGACCCCTCTATAAAGGGGTGTCTGCCCCCTCTAGGCAATCAAGGCCAGGAATTAATCCTGGGGCTATCTTTGGCACTCCTGGACTGTGGGTGCCTAGCTGATAGCAATTAAGTTGTAAAAGTTGGAATTAATATTATCTTTTACAGGTGGGACTTCATGTCCCAGTAAGCATCCCCTGTATGCTGGTACTTAGAGAACCAAAAGTACCAGCATGTAGGGCACTGAAAGGCCCACTGGCACCAATAGTCCCCATGTAAAAGAAAGATAAAAAAACATATGTGCACACTGTGAAAATCAGAACTTTAATAAACACCCTTGCACACTCATACATACTTACCTACACTCCCTGGAGCAATTAACATTCTCTTGTCCATGTAGAATCCACGGTAACTATAAAAAAAATCCATGCAATACTGAAACTCGCACAGACAGCAACCTAATGAGTAAGTTTGGTAACACATACATTTACTCTACATGACTGAGCGGCACTCGGGTGACTCCTGTCATTGTAGGACAGGAGTGGGGAACCTTTGGCCCTCCAGCTGCTGTTGAACTACACATACCAGCATGCCTTGCTACAGATTTGCTATTTGGCCTTGCTAAAACTGTTGCAGGGCATGATGGGATGTGTAGTTCATCAACAGCTGGAGGGCCGAAGGTTCCCCATCCCTGTTGTAGGAGATGCCAGCCAATCAGCAAGCGCATCTTTCTGATTGGAGAGGACGGCTATGCTGTCAGTTAAACTCCCCCCTTTGAAACAGCCCTGGTATGTGTGTTAAATAATCTTCTGATGGCAAGAGAAAGAGGTGACTGTTCAATCTTAATCCTTTTGGAACTACCTGCAGCATTTGATAATGTGGACCATACGATTCATGTTGAGCTGAATGGCACAGTTCTTAGCTATTTCAAATAATTTCTTACCAGGAGGTCACAGAGAGTTTCATCTGGAGTATACTCATCGTCACCAGTGCCACAGTCATGTGGTGCTCCACAAGTTTCTGTATTATCTTCCATGCTTTTTGCAGTATAAATTCTACCACTGGGTGAAATAATCAGATGCCATGGCCTGGTCTAACATTGCTATTCAGATGATACACAACTGTACCTGTCCTTTGCTCCAGGTACTGAGAACCCAATAACAACCCTAAATGCTGTCTATCTGAGCTCCAGGAGTGGATGTGGCCAGTTGGATGTGACTGAATCCTGATATAACAATGGTCCTTATGGTAAGACCTCAATATCAATGACAAGACAGAATATAAACATATGGGGGAAGTTTGAGTGAAAGCACAGCCTCTCACAGCCAATCAGAGAGCAGCTCCTACAGATGCAATTACTGATTGTCTTATGGCTCCTACTATGACAGGGATCATCCGTGTGCCACTCAGTTGCATAGCACATATGCTTACTCAGTCTGTACTGTTTTGGGTATATCGGTATGTTATTTTTTATCCACTTGGATGACTAATTGTAATGAAGAGGACCTGGTCTACACTAGGAAGAGGTGAGTATGTTTTTTTTTGTTTTTTTTACAGCTGCCATGGATTCTACATGGACAAGAGGATGTGAATGGCTACAGGGAGTTTAGGTAAGTACTGTATTTGTGAGTGTGATTGTGTAAGTGTGTGTTTTAAAGTTATACTTTCTATGGAGTGTGTCTCCTGTCTTTTTTGTATTTTTATATATAGGTGCCATTGAGCCTTACAAGACCCAGCATCCTGGTAAATGCAGGGACGTGCGGTGAGGTAAATGGCTCAAGAGGCACTGGCTGGCACCAGAGCTAGATTTACACACAATACAGTATATGAGCCAAAGGGTACATCTGGGCATTATACACAGGTGCAGCAGTATAAACTCATGGAAATGTGTTGAGTTTTGATCAGAGATGTACAGAAAAGATAAGCAGGTGAGGCACTGCCTCACCTGCCATAGACTTTTTACTCCAGAGTTTTGACTATACAAATGATTAGAATAATACAAAGAAGATATTTCAAACATATTCTTTGTATTTTTCATATACGTTTTACAGTCAAAACTCTGAAACAAACATTAGTATGACAGAAGAGGCTCTGCTTCACCTGCTTCACTCCACCGCACATCACTGGGTAATTGTGGTTCTTTAAATACCAGAATACCAGCACATGGGGGAAGCTTTCTGGGACCTGTAGTCCAACCTGTAAAATACAATATTAATATTAACTTTTACAACTTGCCACCCACAGCCCAGGGGTACTGGGGATAGCCCCAGGATTCTGCCCTGGTCTTGGGTGTCTGGGGTGGGGGTATTGAGGTGGTCCTAGTTGGGAGGATTGTTATGACCAGCGGACGAATATAAGCATGTCCCTTGGCTGTGGAATTACCTCCATGGCTAGTGGAGCCCAGTGCTGGTTTTAAAAATACGGGGGACCCCTTCATCTCCCCTCCTGGTATTTGTAGAACTAGGACCAGTCCAAGAGCATGGTGCTGGTTCCTAAATTACAGGGGAACCCTACACATTCTTCCCCCTGTATTTTGTAAACCAGGACCGGCTCAAAGAGCACGGGACTGGTTATACTTTTTTTGGGGTGGGGGGAATTGGCCACTCCACTTCAATTTCTTATTATTAACTGTTTCTAAACTTTTATAGACAGAGACATGGATGGATTTACCTGATCTGTACATGCTTCTATCAAACTTGCAGTTTGTAATGAAACTTACATTACATGGTACGGGTTTACATATGGAAAACCTGCATTTACTAGCATAATGTGCAAAGTCGCAGGCTATTACATTTGCCGAGTTGTGGGACAAACTCGCACCTTCAAATAAGCAAGAAGGTGTGAGTTTGTCCTGTAGTAAAAACTTGGACCCTATTACATTAGGGCCTTTGTACCAAAGTGACACACCAAGCTGTTTTTAAAAAGCTTTTTCCAAGTGAGTTTTCTCAACAGTTGACAAATCCTGGACAGTGCTTTGAATATTCAACTGGCTAATATTACTGAATCTTGGCATCATCTTTAGAATGTGAAGAGTTTTAAGAATGCATTATACTGTAGCAAACAATATTTCTTTTGTCTTCTCGTTGCCCTGTATTTAGTGGTCTGTAACAAGAATACTAGAATCATTCTTCAGCAGTATGATGCATTGTACTAACAATGTTTAAACCAGAACCATTTTTCTTTTTATTTACAGAACTTTTTTCTTTAAATATTTCATTAAATGTCAACAAATGTTTTTCTGCACAGAGCGGAAGCATTTAAAAGTACCTGTACTACTGAGGGAAATAACGAAATAATATAAGCAGACGGTTTCTTGGCACTAAATTAGAACTGTCATCCTCACGTTGTTATCTTTTAAAACTTCAAATGTAGGTTTGTCTGTGTGTTATAAACAGAAATCAATTTTACCATTACTAATTTATTCCTCTTCCTCACAGACATTAACTGTAAATGTTGCCACACTGCTTTATGAATCGAATCTGTCTACTCACCAGTGCTTTTAAAGCAATTACTGCTATCCCTCATTTTTAGAAGTACTGATTATTAAACATAACAAAAAAAGAAGACAATTCACCTTTATCAATTTCAGATACACTATGTGTAACAAACTATATGAGTTTTCATGTACTGTATAACAATCTGTGTTGTATGTTGCACAAAAACTTTTAAACTGAAAATATGAAAAAAGAAAGTGATGGTAATAGTGTCCTTTAGCAATGTAAGAGTCCTTGAGCAATGTGTGCCACAAAAAGTACTTTCCAAATTGACATATTAAAAATCCTACACACAAACAAAGACCACTTTAAATGAAAAACCTTTAAATCACAACCAATATAAATTAACAACTAAGAATAATGATGCAAGCATTGTGCTGGCGTTTTAAATTTGTTATAAATTATTGACCAACAATAATGAATTTGAGTTTTACATTTATTTTAAAATGTTTAAATTGAGGTGACACTAAAAAATTAACAGAACAACCAACATACACACACATAAACCAAACATTGGTGGTCAACTCTCACATATTACAACTAGAGATAAGAGATTCGGATTTAAGGAAATCCGAATGCACATGAACTTCCGAGATCTGATTCTTCCGGGGTACTGGCTTGGGTTTTCCTGCCCCCCTGATTCCAAATTGAGGCAAAACGCCATCCTCCGGGAGTTGGATTCACATTGGTTTTGGATTCGATATAAGGGGGCTGCGGCCAGGATTTGGCACCATTTCTTTAGTTCAGGCACACTGCTGTATGCTGCACTCTGCTCTACTTTAAGTGGCTGTGGGGTGTCCATCTCAGAGTGCCTCTGCAGTGTCCAACGCAGAGTGGCTGTGTGCATCTCAGTGGTACAGCACTGACTCTGCAGGCCCCACCCACTGCATTAATATAAGCAGTGGGTTAAAAAAAAGTAAACAAAATTAAATAAAGTAAAAAAAAAAAAAGATGTAACATTTTTTTTCATTTGTACTGTTGCAGTGCGTAAAAGTGGTCGGACTCCACACAGTGTGAGTCAACCAGTCAGTTAAAAAAAAGAAATAAGAAAAAACTATATTGTTGTATAATCTGGCCCAGGTTAAAAAAATTGCCAAAAATTATTGACACCTCTACCATAACTCCATCTCATATAGTCACATCCAAAGAAGGGTGGAGGATTATTTTCATGACACTGTACAAATAGGCATGTCACAGAGTCCCTTTGACTACTGGAAATAAAAAAATGCAATTTAGAGGCCCTTGTACAAACTGTCTTTGCATTACTTAAGCTGCCCACCCTCCAGGGTGCACTCAGAAAGGGTTTTCATCACAGCCGGGAACCTTATCAGCAATAGGAGTAGGAGGCTACTTCCTCAAAATTTGGAAAAGATAATGTTCATCAAAATTAATTACAAATTCCACAAGCACTACCTTTACCATCAATTTTATCAAAGTACAGAGACTTCTGTAATGGTGGATTCCAGTGGGGGTGAATTGATAGTGTGAAGATTATTTTAAAATTGATAAGGATGAGGATGGTAGTGGTGATGACATCTTGCCACTGCAGAACTGTTAGCATAGCTGCCTTAAATCCACTGGTAGCTTGTTTTGTGGGGGCTCAAACAAACCAAGCACTTCAGCCACAAAAGTGTCGGTTCCTGTCACTTAAGTGCTTGGTTTACTAAACTGTGCATGTCCTTTTTAATATGCAACATAAGGGTGAGTGGGAGGGCCCAAGCATAATCCCATCTTGCACCACTTTTCATTTCTGCCACTGTTATGTGGTAATGTTTCTTATATGTGCTATAAATGGTCGGGCATTTGTGCCGCTGCTCTGACGCTTAGTAACCACCCAGCTCACTGCAGCCTTTGGCCTAAAGCAGATAAAAACAATATTGTAAACTGTGAGGTGATCAAAAGTGACTGGAAATTAGTGGAAATTAATGTTATTGAGGTTAATCATACTCTAGGAACAAAAAAGGCCCACATTATGTTATTTTTCCTTTTTTTAAATTTTTGGGAAAGAAACAAAAATAGCCAAAATCCTAAAACAAAACTGGATGATGAGTTAGAATGAAAACCAGTAAAAATGGTCCAGCAAACATCTGTAATCACAACCCACCCATTCTGCTGTAACCATTTCTTGCGCAGGACAAATTGATCATAAAATCATCATGCTAGGAGAGTGCACCAACTAAACAAAAAATATTAATAAACAATTAAAACTACCATTCTTTACCACCAAAGCGAGGCCTAAGCCATCACTAACAAACTACACGAAAATTTCCCCCAAACACCAAAATAAATCCTTCAGAAAAAAAGACAAACCGGAGCTAAGGTGAACCCTATCGGATTGATATAGGTGGATATACTAATCCTGCCTGAGATGGTGACAGCTGTGTGCCTATAGCAGGTACATATGAACAATCCCACATTAATCCAGAATTCAGAATTGTTAGACTACTGTGAGGCCATTAATACCCATAATGGATTGCTGCTGCTGCAATCCTATGGTTTCCCCCTAGCCACCACCTCACTATGTACACTATACTATGCCCCTTTCCCGGTTCATCGGCTATGGTACCAACTAGGAGGAGGTCCTCTTATGACCTGTGGCCCCTCTTTATGTACATTGCCCCTCATGGACAGCTGCCCACTGACTTCATAGTGTGCAGCAGCAGCTCCAAACCAAGAAGCATGACTATGATATGTGGGAAAGCCTCATCCACTTCATGGTATTGGAATGGGGGAGTGTGATCTCCCATGACTGGACACTTGAGCAGACCCCCCAGTGGCCACAGAAGCCACCGTCCACAGAAGGGCAGTTCAGAGGAAGCCACAGAGCCTGTGACCTAAGTCCCAGCTGTCGCTCTGATGACACCATGTGTGGCTGTGGCCACCAGGCAGGAAGGGGGGAATGGTAAGTGCCAGGGACTGGACATGGTGAAAAAAATGAACACACAGGAGAAAAAGTAAAAAAAAAAAGACATAAGGATAAAATGGAGGAAAGGAACAGGAGAGTGCTGAAATATCAGAAACAGCAGATCAGCTAGAAAAAGGTAATGGAAAATCAAGTGCAATACTACAATATTTTGTGGAAAACAACACTTGAGAACTTCCCTGTCTTGTAAAAAAAATGGAAATCTTTATAAAATTAAAACTCCACCACAACTTGACTATCATTGGCTGAAACATCCAAAACCACAATTAAAGGGGACCATCACATATTTAAATGGCAACCCTCCAAGAACCCCATGTGATTTAATGTCCTTCAGGCTTAAATTTACTGTTCAGATAAACATACACATGACATATATTTTTTACTCCAGTGTTGACTATAAAAATTATTAGAATAATACAAAAAAAAGTTTCTAATATATTCTTTGAATTTTTTTAAATACTTTATATAGTCAAAACTCTGGCATATATGCTCTGCCTCACCTGCCTCACCTCACCGCACGTCACTAGTGGTAGGTCCAAGAAGTCTTCTATTTGAATCAAATAATGTTCCTTGGCACAACTTCAATAAGCATGTAGAATAAAGAAAAGATATACAATACTGTACGTACTGCATTTACAATAGAGATGGGCACCGGAAATTTTTCGGGTTTTGGTTTTGGATTCGGTTCCGTGGCCGTGTTTTGGATTCGGACGCGTTTTGGCAAAACCTCCCTGAAAATTTTTTGTCGGATTCAGGTGTTTTGGATTCGGGTGTTTTTTTTAAAAAACCCCTCAAAAACAGCTTAAATCATAGAATTTGGGGGTCATTTTGATCCTATAGTATTATTAACCTCAATAACCACAATTTCCACTCATTTCCAGTCTATTCTGAACACCTCACACCTCACAATACTATTTTTAGTCCTAAAATTTGCACCAAGGTCGCTGGATGACTAAGCAAAGCGACCCAAGAGGGCGGCACAAACACCTGGCCCATCTAGGAGTGGCACTGAAGTGTCAGACAGGATGGCACTTAAAAAAATTGGCCCCAAAACAGCACATGATGCAAAGCTAAGCGACACAAACACCTCAATATCACAGGAATTATTCGTTCTAATCAATGGTATTATTGGTCCAAATCACTGGAAGAAAATGACAATATCACAGGAATTATTCGTTCTAATCAGTGGTATTATTGGTCCAAATCACTGGAAGAAAATGACAAAATCACTGGAATTATTCGTTCTAATCAATGGTATTATTGGTCCAAATCACTGGAAGAAAATGACAAAATCACTGGAATTATTAGTTCTAATCAATGGTATTATTGGTCCAAATCACTGGAAGAAAATGGAATGGATGGACACTTGCAGTGACACAGAGCTGCAAGATACAGCAATGGCCTACTGTACACAACTATATACTGTTGGGTCACCAGAATTCTACACTGTAATACTATATACTGCTCACAAAAATGCAGCACAGATATGGAATGGATACTTGCAGTGACACAGAGCTGCAAGATACAGCAATGGCCTACTGTACACAACTATATACTGTTGGGTCACCAAAATGCTGCACTGTAATATATACTGCTCACAAAAAATGCTGCACAGATATGGAATGGATACTTGCAGTGACGCAGAGCTGCAAGATACAGCAATGGCCTACTGTACACAACTATATACTGTTGGGTCACCAGAATTCTACACTGTAATACTATATACTGCTCACAAAAATGCAGCACAGATATGGAATGGATACTTGCAGTGACACAGAGCTGCAAGATACAGCAATGGCCTACTGTACACAACTATATACTGTTGGGTCACCAAAATGCTGCACTGTAATATATACTGCTCACAAAAATGCTGCACAGATATGGAATGGATACTTGCAGTGACGCAGAGCTGCAAGATACAGCAATGGCCTACTGTACACAGCTATATACTGTTGGGTCACCAAAATGCTGCACTGTAATATATACTGCTCACAAAAATGCTGCACAGATATGGAATGGATACTTGCAGTGACACAGAGATGCAAGATACCGCAATGGCCTACTGTACACAACTATAAACTGTTGAGTCACCAAAATGCTGCACTGTAATACTATATATACTGCTCACAAAAATGCTGCACAGATATGGAATGGATACTTGCAGTGACACAAAGCTGCAAGATACAGCAATGGCCTACTGTACTGTACTACTATAAGTATAATTAATTATTTACTGGTGGTCCCCAGTCCCCACAATAAAGCACACTGAACACAGATATTTGCAGCACACTGAGCACAGATATGGAGCGTTTTCAGGCAAAGAACGTAGATATTTTCAGCCACTGAGCACAGATATTTGCAGCACACTGATCACAGATATTTGCAGCACACTGAGCACAGATTACGGAGCTTTTCAGGGAGAGAACGCAGCCATGTCCTCTCCGTTCAATCTCCAATGCACGAGTGAAAATGGTGGCGACGCGCGGCTCTTTATATAGAATACGAATCTTGCGAGAATCCGACAGCGGGATGATGACGTTCGGCCTCGTTTGGGTTAACCGAGCAAGGCGGGAAGATCCAAGGCTGCCTCGGAACTGTGTAAAATGGGTGAATTTCGGGGGGGTTCAGATCTCGAGAAACCGAACCCGCTCATCTCTAACTTACAAATAATAAATTATGTAAAAATATGTGTATAAGCTCAATCAATAGGTAAACATCTTTTATTTTTATCAATAAAATAGTTGTCACTTGATATTTGGTACACAACCTTAAAAAAATTCCAAAGTATACAATATAAAGTATTATGTGTTCACCTAAAGCTATTCATAAACAATTGCTTCCAAGCATCTTAGCTTTCCTTTATCTCCTTAGAACATTTCACATATCCAGAGGCGGACTGGCCATAGGGTTTACAGGGAAGATTCCCGGTGGGCCGACGCACCCGTGGGGCCTGTTCTTGTTTGAGGACATGTGGTCCTTTTTATAGACATAATGAATAAGATGCAAAATAATTTGCATATATGAAAATGACTTTGCCACTTAGCCTGTGATTACAGATGATCTAGTGTATGCTCTGTCTGCCTGCTTGGCTGACATAAGATTGAGTGAATAGTGATTAGGATACGGTTGGTGTAATAAGCAAGAACATTTATCTTTCTAAAGAATGATATCGTTTTTTAAATTCTGAAGGTGTATCATATAATGTGCTCATAATATTTAATTTTATTTATTTTTAACTTCCCCCTTGATGCTGGACATGTCCACTATCTGGAAAGTCTTGGGGGGAGGGTGCTGCTGCCATGGCTAAACCTTACACCTCTGGTGCTGCCCATGTGAGGCCACTAGTACAAATTTTTCCAGGGCAGCTTTTTGTTCCCAATCCGCCCCTGCACATATCTATTTTTTTCTCTCCTCTTTCCTATTTCATTGATACTGTATGACGCACAAGGTGTGAATTGGTACTAGAGAAAAAAAGGGGAAAAAAGACACTTTGAAGTACTTGTTTATGAACAGCTCAAGAAAAGCACACTATGCATTATATACCATTTTATACAATGGTGTGTGCATTATATATATTTTTTTATTCTTCCTTTTTTTTAAAGTTGCTATATTAAGGAAAAGCTACAGTGAACATCATGTCACAACTATTTAATTGATGAAAATTAAATCTAATAATCATATAATTTATAAAAAGGTTACATACTATGGCACTCATTCATCTTCAGTAGCAGTTTTGCTAAAAACACAAAACTGCTCTTCATAACATTGCATGTGTTCTTTTATTTATTTATTTAATTTTAATATAATTTTAAATATGTAGCCAGGTGACATAGCTATATTAGCAACTGTCTCACTGACCATAAGGACCCCTGTTATTCTGCATGTTTTTCATGACCATTTTCTGTGACTTTACACCTTGCTGCACATTACAGGCAGAATTCGATTAGCTCCGATAATTTAATGGGCACAAAAAACAAAGGGTTTTTTTCTCACTTTTTTTTTTTTTTGCTTCTGGCTACTCACTTAGAGCCCACTTTTTGCACCCGTTACATTATCTGTTTTCAGGTGAAAACACTTATGATAATGGGGGTAATTCCAAGTTGATCGCAGCAGGATTTTTTATAGCAATTGGGCAAAACCATGTGTACTGCAGGGGAGGCAGATATAACATGTGCAGAGAGAGTTAGATTTGGGTGGGTTATTTTATTTCTGTGCAGGGTAAATACTGGCTGCTTTATTTTTACACTGCAAATTAGATTGCAGATTGAACACACCCCACCCAAATCTAAAGGGCCCTACTCACTGGCCGACCCGCCGCCGAGCTGCCCGACGGCGGATACGGCCGACGAGCGACCCGGCGGCGGGGGGGCAGTGACGGGGGGAGTGAAGTTTCTTCACTCCCCCCGTCACGCGGCTGCATTGAAGTGCAGGCAAATATGGACGAGATCGTCCATATTGGCCTGCATGCACAGCCGACGGGAGACCAGCGATGAACGAGCGCGGGGCCGCGCATCGTTCATCGCTGGAGTCTCCACACTGAAAGATATGAACGAGTTCTCGTTCATTTATGAACGAGATCGTTCATATCTTTCAGAAAATCGGCCAGTGTGTAGGGCCTATAACTCTCTTTGCACATGTTATATCTGCCTCCCCTGCAGTGCACATGGTTTTGCCCAACTGCTAACAAAATTCCTGCTGCGATCAACTTGGAATTACCCCCAAAGTGTTCACAAATGTGACCAGTGCCAGGTGGGCTTGTACACCTTCACACTAGCAGTTCCAATGTCTGAGAAAAATAGAAATAAAGGACTGGATTTATCAAGCCGTGGAGAAAGATGCAAATGGAGAGATGTGCAAAGCCATAGAAATAGATAAAGTAGAGCGAGATAAAGTACCAGCCAATCAGCTCCTAACTGCCGTGTTATATGCTGTGTTTCAAAAATAACCGTTAGGACTCATTGTTTGGCACTTTATCTCTCTCCACTTTATCTCTCGCTAATCTTTGATAAACCAGGGACAGAGTTTTAACATTTGTGATTTATGGAAGACCATGTGACGTCATCACCCTGCTGTTACGATGATGGGCCTTTTTTTATATGGAGGCCTGGAGCTCCATCTGCCTTATTGTTAATCTGACCCTAGTACCAGCCATTAGAGAACCTCCTATGCAGAATATTGTTTCAGCAGCTCTGACCAATATATCTTTCTTATTACAGACCAGTTCAGTAGACAGATTCTCCCTCAAGTAGCTGTATGTAAAATTATGAAGTATCATTTTAGAAAATACGAAATTAAAACCTCTAAACAATTAATTACCACCATCATTCCATCGAACATAACTCTTATATATTATATACTAAAACAAAAGTCACTTGCAAAATTAACCCAGCATAATTAAGGTTGGGTCATAATGACTCAGGGCATTTTAAATTACATGTATCTTTTTACTTAGTTATGTGACATTGCCAAACCTCTCATTAGCTGGTGTGAAGACTGCATCTTACCCGTTTCCTGCTACCACTCAGCCGGCGTCAGTGAAGAGAACAAGACATGTGCAAACTGCATATTACAGCATATAAATATATATATATATATATATATATATACACTGCTCAAAAAATAAAGGGAACACTTAACACAATGTAACTTCAAGTCAATCACACTTCTGTGAAATCAAACTGTCCACGTAGGAAGCAACACTGATTGACAATCAATTTCACATGCTGTTGTGCAAATGGAATAGACAACAGGTGGAAATTATAGGCAATTAGCAAGACACCCCCAATAAAGGAGTTGTTCTGCAGGTGGTGACCACAGACCACTTCTCAGCTCCTATGCTTTCTGGCTGATGTTTTGGTCACTTTTGAAAGCTGGCGGTGCTTTCACTCTAGTGGTAGCATGAGACGGAGTCTACAAACCACACAAGTGGCTCAGGTAGTGCAGCTCATCCAGGATGGCACATCAATGCGAGCTGGGGCAAGAAGGTTTGCTGTGTCTGTCAGCGTAGTGTCCAGAGCATGGAGGCGCTACCATGAGACAGGCCAGTACATCAGGAGATGTGGAGGAGGCCGTAGGATGGCAACAACCCAGCAGCAGGACAGCTACCTCCGCCTTTGTGCAAGGAGGAACAGGAGGAGCACTGCCAGAGACCTGCAAAATGACCTCCAGCAAGCCACAAATGTGCATGTGTCTACTCAAATGATCAGAAACAGACTCCATGAGGGTGGTATGAGGGCCCGACGTCCACAGGTGGGGGTTGTGCTTACAGCCCAACACTGTGCAGGACGTTTGGCATTTGCCAGACAACACCAAGATTGGCGAATTCGCCACTGACACCCTGTGCTCTTTACAGATGAAAGCAGGTTCTCACTGAGCACATGTGACAGACGTGACAGAGTCTGGAGACGCCAAGGAGAAAGTTCTGCTGCCTGCAACATCCTCCAGCATGATCGGTTTGGCAGTGGGTCAGTAATGGTGTGGGGTGGCATTTCTTTGTGCTTGCCAGAGGTAGCCTGACTGCCATTGGGTACCGAGATGAGATCCTCAGACCCCTTATGAGACCATATGCTGGTGCGGTTGGCCCTGGGTTCTTCCTAATGCAAGACAATGCTAGACCTCATGCGGCTGGAGTGTGTCAGCAGTTCCTGCAAGACGAAGGCATTGATGCTATGGACTGGCCCGCCCGTTCCCTAGACCTGAATCCAATTGAGCACATCTGGGACATCATGTCTCGCTCCATCCACCAACGCCATGTTGCACCACAGACTGTCCAGGAGTTGGCGGATGCTTTAGTCCAGGTCTGGGAGGAGATTCCTCAGGAGACCATCCACCACCTCATCAGGAGCATGCCCACGCATTGTAGGGAGGTCATACAGGCACGTGGAGGCCACACACACTACTGAGCCTCATTTTGACTTGTTTTAAGGACATTACATCAAAGTTGGATCAGCCTGTAGTGTGTTTTTCCACTTTAATTTTGAGTGTGACTCCAAATCCAGACCTCCATAGGTTAATAAATTTGATTTCCATTGATAATTTTTGTATGATTTTGTTGTCAACACATTCAACTATGTAAAGAACAAAGTATTTAATAAGAATATTTCATTCATTCAGAAATTTAAAAAAAAGTTCCTTCTCTATTCTCTGAGACTTTTTATCTTGTCAAAATACTGGACCTCATTCAATAGTTCAGTATTCCAAATATACTAATAATCTTCTAAAATCAGCCTTAAAATTTTAAAGTATACCCACCTCAACGTCCGTGTAACAACATTCCACGACAGTGACGAAGGATGGTGTGCTGATTAGAGTCCATACAAATGATTAGTAGTGACAAAAAAAACCCAAAAGGCCCAACTCCAATAGATCATCATAAAGGTCCATTAAATTTAAATGATTCAGGTTGTCATTAATATTGTGTCAGACCTGCAGTGGCTATACATTTAGCAAAATGGGAAACTGCTCTATTCTAAACCTAAAGAAGAAGAAAGTTAGTCCCTATCACATACTTCATGTAATCTGTTTTCATGGTATCTATTTACCTCATTTAAGCATCAGGACCATGCTATACTCTATTGCCTTTCTGCAATGAGTGTTGCTGGATGAACAAATATTGACGCATTGCCCATTACTTTGCTCAGGAACTGTGCAAATATACCCACTGAGCTTTCCTCAGCTTTCACTGCTGCCGAATCTGTCCCTGAGTGGATATTTTGCTAAACCTACTTTTAGATCTATAGTCTGCAGCATGTTTATCTAGTTATTTGCTATTACTAGAGCATGGAATTAAAAGTGTTCATTTTGATTTGACCAAACATCCTTCTTGAGATTCAAGCTGCAGAACTAAACTATATGACTGTCTGGGGAAGATGTGCAGAGGACCTCATTTTACAGAAATGGAGAGGTATTTGAAAAAATAAGATTTTAAAAACACATATGGGTGATGTACTGTACTAAGCCTTGGAGATAGATAGGCAAGTGGCTGGACTGTGTCCATACAGGTGGCTGTGCTGTGTGTCCAGACTCCATACAAGTGGCTGTGCAGTGTCCATTCAGAAGTAGCTGTGCTGTATCCATTAACCACTTAACTGACGATTTTTTCCCCCAAAAAATGCTCCGAAATTGTCAGTTTTTTATGAGTGAATTAGGTGAAGAACATGAATTTAACCATATCCAAAATGATTTTAGTAAAAAAAAAATATATATATATTTTTTATTTTTTAAATAGTAAAAAAAAAAAATCAATCGGGAACATAGTGACCATCAGAACATCAGAAACATTGCAACCACCGTGGCTTTCATTTTGACAGCTGGGATAGCCTCCAGGTACACAAGGAGGGCTAGGGAGGTTAATTTACACTCCCCAGCGGCTGCTATTGTCTGCAGCTACTGGAGGGGGGTCCTGCCGTGCTGACCAATCAGCAGCGATCGGCATCATGGCAATCAGAAGGGGTGAGTGCAGGGAGGCAGAGGGACCTTCTGGTCCCTCCAACAGCAGCAGTGGAGGGAGGTTTCCCTTCCCTGCTGCTGCTAACATTGTTTATCTGACTGGTCGCATCCGGTGCGACTAGGTCAGATAAAGCACATGCAGGAATGATCGCGGCCAGGCAAGTGGTCAAGTGGCTGTGCTGTGTCCATCCACAAGCTGTGTCCAGTCCCAGTCTAATTCTGTCACAGAATTGTGCTGCACTGACTCTGTAGGCCATACCGCACCCACTGCATTCACATATAAGCACTACAGTGCATATTGTCAGTTGCAAAAATAAAGTAAAAAAGTTTTAAAAGTGGATTGTTCTGAGCACTGCACCCCAGTACACTGTATCCCAGTGCATTTTGTTCACTTCAGGTATAGAAAAGTGGTCTGACCTGACACAGTGTAGGCCGAGCTACGGGTCAAAAAATATTAAAAGAATAAAAAAAAATAGTTGTATCATTTGTTTGTACTGTTCTGTGGACTCTACCTACCCTAGTATGCTCTGTACCCCAGTTCGTGTGCATAAAAGTAGTCTGACTCCACAGTGTGAGCCAAGCTGCCACTTAAAAAAATACTATTACTGCAGCTGCTGCAACCAGTCCTTCAACATCACCTAAAGCTGATGTTTAAGGACATAGAGGGTTCAATTCAGGGTATAAGAAATAAAAAAAAACAGTATTTTACAGTGGTAAAGGTAAAAACACCTCTGTTAAAGGGAAAGATTAGTGCAGTAAAACATAAAATTGGCAACCTGACATTC
This sequence comes from Pseudophryne corroboree, assembly GCF_028390025.1. NCBI lineage: Eukaryota > Metazoa > Chordata > Amphibia > Anura > Myobatrachidae > Pseudophryne > Pseudophryne corroboree. The sequence goes on along the minus strand of NC_086447.1, from coordinate 540,815,053 downwards.
ACCACACATAATGGCAAGGAAAGGCTCTGGCCTTGGCCTTGGCCTTGAACTTGTATGAGTGGTGATTCTGAAACTGCCTCTCATGATGATACAAGACCTTTTCACTCAGAGTCTTGAAGAGGTATCTAATAAATAAAATCACTAAGGCAGTAGAACAAACTGTGTGTTCATAACTGTCAGACATCCCTGAGGAGAGTCTAGGGGTGTCCACGTTAGCTATGTGTGAGTCTGAAATTTCTCACACTGTCCTCATAGAGAAGGGTATTTTGTCTCCTTCCACCATTTCTGCACCATCTGCACAGCAGTACAAGTAGACATGGTGATAAGAATCCTTAATTTCTATTATGACCTCATGTGGAAGTGGACTAGGATTAGGGGGTTACATGTCTACTACTACTAAATGACACTGAGGATGAGGCTGATGATGATGTTGTTTGTGAAGGTCAGCCACCAGTGACTGCAGTTCTTGCTTGTGATAAAAAGAAAGCCATTGTGATGCCTGGGCATAAAACCAAAAAAGCCACCTCTTGGCTGTGGAATTATTTTAACCCAAATCCCGATAAGGTGTGTGAAGGAATCTGCTCATTTGTGAGGCCACAGCTAGTAGATGTAGGGATGTTAATCATCTAGGCACCCCCACCATGTTACGTCAGTTTCGGCAAGTTCATGAAATTTATTTTACAAAATGATTAAGTAATTAACACCCTCATCCATAACCTCCTCATTAGTGATCGGAGGTAGGGGGCCCAAACAAACCAAACACTTCAGCCACAAAAGTGGCAGTCTTTACTGCTGACATGCTTAGTATGTTAAACATTGCATGTCCTTTTAAATATCCTACATCAAAGTGGGTGGGACTATCTTCACCACTTTTCATTATGGGCTTTATTTTCAGGGGCATTGGGGACGGTCTTTACATTAATAATTTGCAAAACATTTTTAAACTTATATACAGTATATGCTGTGTGTTTGTGCTGCTACTTTGTTTCTTAGTTTAGCCAAACATCCTTAGAGAATATTGTTGAAGAATACTGTGAGCTGTTAGGTGGACAAAATTGAGTGAAAATAACTGGAAATTAATGTTACTGAGGTTAATAATACCATCTGAACAAAAAGTTCACGCTCATCATCAGTCTCCTTGTTAATGATGGAGGTAGTCCTTCCCAAAAATTTTTTGTGGGGGCCCAAAAAAAAACAAGCAGTTAAGCCACAATAGTGGCAGTCCCTGTCGCTGAAGTGTTTAGTTTGGTAAACTGTCTGTCAGCAAGGGTGAGTAGGATACCCCAAAGACAATTCCATCTTACACCACTTTTCTTTCGCTGCTGTGTGGCAAGGTTGCATAGATTGGGGTTAATAATACTCTAGGAACAAAAAAGGCCCAAATGATGTGATTTTAGCTTTGTAATTTTTTTTTTAAATATGCAAAAATGAAAACCAGTCACTGCATTTAGGCAAAACCAAAATGAAAGCTGGATGACTAATTAGAACCAAAACCAGCAAAAATGCCTACTTAGTATATATGCCCCTATCAACAAGTGCTATATTTGAGAAAAATTCTGCATCTAGTAAAGGCAACAAGCTAACTTGGTGTGTACATTAGGAAAATGGTTCCATACTGTAATATGATAGCAGAAGGTCTACCAAACAGGTTGCATGTAGAAGATTATCCATAGTGTTGTGTGCTCTAATAGCTTTTACTAAAAATTGGTCTCAACAAAAGGATACAAAGATCAGAAGTAAATTACAGTAACATTTCAGGATATCAAAGTCATAATCTAGAAAGACATACAGAGGAGAAACAAATATAAAAGGAACAGTATTTCTGGGAGCAAAAGGGACATACTGTTTCCTTAAAAGGAATACATGGATATTAAGGTACTTTTCCTTTTTCTTCTTCTTTTTTTATAAGGTCCAGATATACAAACCCATATTTTATAACGAGGGTAGTTTCTATTTTTAAATTCAAACTCATGTCACTTAATTTTAGTGCCATTACACTGCAGCTGCTTAAAAGCTCATGTTTTTACTTTAGAACTGTGCAAACCTTACTAATTTAACAAATGACAATAGTACATTGTCTAAATTGGTCATATAATTATGGTTTTATGTTTGGTATGATGCAAAAACTATAATTTTTGCTTGGTCTCCAAATCTTCTAAAGCACTATAATTTCTCTTCCATGAAACAGTAACATTCGGTTTTTGTTCTTGCTCATTACAGAACATTTTTACCCCTAATCTTACTGTGTATTTAGAAACATATTGTGATATATGAAAAATATAGGTTTTAAGTAAGCATTTTTAATGAAGGCAACATCAAAAAGCCAACTAAATTATGCTTGTTACTCAGGCTGCGTAGAGAAGGGCTGCTGTGTAGGAGGTACAAGTAATAAAATGACTCAGAATGGCTGCCTGCTGAATACATAACTTTATGACTAAATAGTATAAAAACAAATTTGCAATAACAAGGTCTCAGCTTGATATGATGAAGTAATTTCACAAAATATCCTCCTTACAGTATGTTGCTTCTGAATAGATCAATGGCTTCATATATTTGGAATTACAAGAACAGAACGTTTATCTAACATGATCAGCAGCTGCCTTAAAAGATACAGGGTCAACTGAAAAGAATAATGAGTTTAGCTAATGTTTATTATCTGTTGGCTAAAGAGTTTTGTGTTTTTGTTTTTTATTACATTAACAACTACTGATCCTATTGATAGCTCAGTACACAACTTATACCACTTTCACACTGCTGCATTAACCCAAGTTATTGCCAATTTAGCCTGGGTAACAGCTCGGTGTGAAAGGGTCCCACAAAAAATAAACCAGGTTCTAGGAAGGACCCGGTTTCAGCGGCAGTGTGAACTAGTGACTAGGGTCATCTGACCTGGGTCCCATTAACATCCTATGGAGAGCCAGCTTAAATTTTGTCCAGGCCACTCTCCAACCACTTCCTATACACTTCTAATACATGGGTAATATAGAGGGCACTACTGTTAAGCCCATGCAGCTCTCCCTTCAATTTAAAATATACATGGTATTACTAGTATTTTGGATGGATTGCTAGCTATTGTGCAAAGATTTTCTCCTATTTCTTCCCCCACCTGCCCATCTCTCTGACCCAGACACTTGCCTACTACCCAGAATGACCAGGAAGCTTATGAAATTGGGTGGTGCTCCGTGCTGCCCAAAAGAATGGACAAGTTTCCTGAAACCGTCCACCACCTGCTTACAGTTGCCCATTTATACCCCTTTCAGAACGCCACCTACAGATGGGTCCACATTTATCTTGACCTTTAATAGGATTACCTGAGACTGACCAGTCAGACTTAATCCCCTCCTTTAATGACTTAATCCCCTGCTCTATTGTTCTCTGTATTGTATTGCAGCTGAGAACAATAGATGAAGGGTTTATGCTAATAAGTCATGTTGTGACTAGGCACAGAAAACTAGTCAAGATAACGGTGGACCCATCTGTTTGAACATGGGTTATTGGCACATGAGCGTGCATAACCCCTGTTCAGGTGTGGTCTGAAAGGTGCAAGGGTTAAAATACTGGGTCAAGCGATCCAGTATTTCAACCCTGGTTGTGAGCAGGGTTGATCTCATGTTCAACCCAGCTCACTGTGCAGTGTGAATGGGAGCCGGGTCGATACGACTTGTTTCCCGTTCACTGTGTGTGTACAGGCAGTGCTTGGAGATCCTGTGATCACCAAGTGCCTCCCCCACCATGTCACTATATGCCAGGTTGCAGACAGCAGCAGTGGGGCACCTGAGGCAGGTCGCACAGTGGGAGCTCCCGTTTCAGGCTCCCGGGTGCGACCCGCCTCATGCGGTCTAAAAGGGATATTTCTGAGTTAAAGTGGGTAGTCCAGGAGGCCAATTATGCTGTTTGTGCTGGCTCTGCTTTACAATCCTGGTAATCACAACATTGTATAACAGTGGCATGGCCACAATGATGCAGTTGCATTATCACACCTACCAGCCTTCCCACTTTCCTGCAACATGCCCGCCATCATCACTGAGGCAAACTGGCTACTGCCACCTGGAGGTGGCAGTCAGGAACTCTGCAAGTGTGCCCCCATTTCTTACTACCTCTATTCTCCCCCCTGTTTCTCCCATCATCCCTTATTCTTTCCATTTCTAAGTTTTTACTTAAGATTCTGATTTTTTCCCCCCCTCATTATTGGTTCCCATCGCTTCTCTTCCCTATGCAGTGGCGGAACTTGTGGGCGGTGGGCCCAGGTGCACAAATATAATTTGGGGTCCCCTCCTCCACCCCAACCCAAGTTTACAATATGTCACACGGCAGGGTGAGGCAGAAGGTGACAGCATAAGGTGGAGGAGGGAGGCAGAGGTTGACAACAGAAGGTAAGGGGAAACATAGGGTGACAGCGGAAGGCAGGGGGAGGCAGAAGGTGACAGGGAGAGGGTGACGGGGAGGCAGTTGGTGACATGGAGAGGGTGACAGCGAAAGGCAAAAGGTGACAGGGGTCAAGCACAATATCCTGCAGGGTGCGGAGAATAGGGGCATGTACCTTGATAGGGGCAATAACACAGTGGCCTCTGCTCTGTCTGTGACAGGGGCCCCCATTTTTAATGTTTTCCTCAGTTTGGCACTCGGTCAGGTAGACTCTGACAGTGCCAGTTACATGGCTGTGAGCTGCCTTTAATTCACAGCAGTGAATCAGAAAACAATTACAACTGTCTTTTACTTAGAGGCAGTATGTGGCTGTGATCATCAGTGCTGATAGGTGGCTATCAGTCTGGCACACAAGTTAGCCCTGCGTACCTAAGGTAAGAGGCAGGTCCCTCAGGCAGTTGGGCCCACTCTGCTCTCTGCACTGGGGCATTCATCCGGCATTGCTCAAAATGGTCTGTGGGGGATGCAGGGAATAACTAATTGCTGGTTTGGGCAGTAGTCTGCCCTTTAGTTTTCAGGGGTGCCGGTGCAATGCACCTGCTGCACCAATGGTAGTTACATGAACGTATCACTATTATTATTATTATTATTATTATTATTATCTATGCCTATTTCTTCCACTGTTATGGCGTGTCTCCTTATAATATTGAGGACTACACTTAGATATGATAGTTATACAATGTATATGATTGGAACTGCATGCCATTAAGAATCAGCCAATATACTGCAAGTTAAGTAAGAGGTAATTTACTTTGTTTAATATAGTTTCACACAATTTATATGAACTACTGAACAGCTGACCGATGGTCTGTGTTTTCTGCCCCCGTCCTGCTTTCTCCCCAGCAGTATGACTTTGGTGAACAGTGTGTAAATCTGTTATCGATAGGAGGAGGGACAGACCACAGGTACATAAGCCTGTATTGTTATCCTTGACAATGCATAAAGTCAGACGGGCCAGCTGTGCTAGATAGAGTGACTTGTGGGTGGGCTGTCTGCAGGTGGTGGGAAGTGGAAAGGTGGGCAATGCCCTTTGTTGTTTAGCAGAATCTAGCAGCACAAAAAGCTCTGAGAGGGGGCCTCCCTCCATCTGCATTTTTAGTTTTTAGATTGATATATGACAACAAAATTTGCACATGCATAACTACCGTAACTACTGTAAGATTTGAGGTGATAATACAAATTGATTCCACAAACCAAATATTTCAGGCCTAATTGTCTGCAAAGCACAGGAAAAACAAGTGTATGGTATACTCCAAAAGCAGCTGCTTACATATGTATCAGATTGCAAATAAAACTGGTGGACCTTAGGGATGACCGGGTTTGGTTCCCCGGGAACCAAACCCACCCGAACTTTGCAATCTGAGCAGGGATCCGAGTCTGGGTCAGGACTTCCCGCCTTACTCGTATCCCAAAGTGAGGCCGAGCGCCATCTTCCTGCTGTCGAATTCTCACGGGTTTTGGATTCTATATAAATCCTGTGTCTCGGAGCCATCTTCACTCAGGCTGTGTACTGGATGGACGTGTCCATCTCCAGTACTGTGTTGTCTGGTGTGGCGTGGGGCAGGTGCTCTGTCTGCTGTATCTGAAAGGGGTGCTCTCTCTGTCTGCTGTATCTGAAAAAGGTGTGCTCTCTGTCTGCTGTATCTGAAAAAGGGGTGCTGTCTCTGCCTGCAGTATCTGAAAGGGGTGATCTGTCCATCCATCCAGGGGCTCCACCCCAGTGTAAAAATAAAATAATAAAAGCTAAAAACAAAAAGCCTAAAATTATAATTATACACATATGTTGCCTGATGAAGGGCATTAAAGCCCGAAAGCTTGCTATAAGACAACTTGACTCTGATTTATTTCATGGGAAGTCCGATGTGTGCCATACTTTGGAACTGGTATGTATATGTATATATATATATATATGGGTGGTCTTCTGTTTGCCGGCGGTCGGGCTCCCGGCGCTCAGTATACCGGCGCCGGGAGCCCGACCGCCGGCTTACCGACACTTATTTTCCCTCGTGGGGGTCCACGACCCCCATAGAGGGAGAATAAAATAGTGTGGCGCGCGTAGCGCGCCACCGTGCCCGTAGCGTGGCGAGCGCAGCGAGCCCGCAAGGGGCTCATTTGCGCTCGCCAAGCTGTCGGTAAGCCGGCGGTTGGGCTCCCGGCGCCGGGATGCTGGTCGCCGGGAGCCCGACCGCCGGCCACCCGTAGTGAACCCATATATATATATATATATATATATATGTGTATATATATATATATATATATATATATATATATAAAACAAGTAGATGCCCAGGTGGCACTACGGAGGTTGCACTACCAATGCACGCGATGATAAAAATATTGTTAAACTATATAGAAAAATATAAAAAACTAGATACTTTAAAACTTAAAATTGACACTCCTCTAAAAAACGAGTGGCTGCAGCCTTAAGCAGAATAATATGTGCTTGGATAACACATATATAGTACATTTTTAAGTAGAGAAAAGTGCGCCTTCTAGTGTCTAGATACAATTAAATAAGGTGTAAACCCAGTGTGTATGGGAAATGAACACTACTTATCTGGAGCATAAGTTTTTCTTCGGTCATGAGACCAATGTTGGAGCATAAAAAAGATAAAAGAAATATAACATAGCGTGTACCGTTTTTATGCAATTATCCCACCATTGTTTAACATAAAATCAGTTGTATATATAAATTAAAAACCTTGTAGGGATAAGCAAATCCCAGAATTTAAAATCCACAGCCAGGGATAATCAAAAGGTTTTTCACAAATTTTAATACAACACATAAAAACAAATGGTAAAAATGCAAGCGTACAGGATAAAAAATTCAAATGAGCTTATCTATCCATATAGAAATGGGTACGTCTAACTTTCCATAAATATCCGTAGAAATGGTAACAATGCAAACGTACAGAAAATAAATATTAAAAGGCTTATCTGTCCATATGGGAGGTTCAGGTACAGCAGTCCCTTGTTCTTTACTACCCGATCTGTGGGTTCTCGAGTTCTGGCCACTCCTGCGGGTGGCCACCCTCTTCCTCTTTGTTGTTTTCTGATTGCTGTAGTTGGTCCTAAAGGGACTGTTGGAGTATCTTGGGATCCTTCTGAATCGCCCATGGCAAATTTGATGTCACTATTTCATTATTGAGGCTCTCTAGAGCGTTCTTCCCTGCGGCGTCACCAACCAGGCTTCAACTTCCAACCTTGTTGGTTACGGTTGCTGGCTCCCCTCCCATCAGCCATCTGTATACTCGGTTACTCTCATAGTCCTCCTTTACTGTGTGAAGTTTGTTACATTTAAATTTAATTAGTTCACGTCAACAATTCTCACATTGCCCCTGGAGTTTCAAGAACCAATCTTGTGACTGATCATGTTGCAAAGTAGCCTTATTCTCCTGTTCAAAATTAACAATTTTATCCTTAGTAATTTTAAGTTCACGTCCAGCCTCCTTGATCACTAATAACATTAGATCGAGGCTGCATTTATTCAAAAAGCCAACCCATTTTTTACAAAAATCGGGGTTATACCGCACGATTGTTGGCACATTTTTAACTATAAATCCCCTAGGAATTAATTTTTCTCTAAAATAGTCCAATAGAAAAATTCCATGGAGTGAATAGACAATTTCCCTGCGTTTTAGCTTTTTGAGCTGATGGTATAAATCCACGGTTTCATGATGTTTGTCCTGGGGTGTGAAATGTGCCATGACTAATACTCGGTCCGCATCTTTGTCAGTGAAACTGAAAATGTCACCTTTGGTAATATTGATACCTAAGCATCCCTGTAGGTCATCTTGGGAATGTGTGGTTAGTGAAAAACAAGAATCCTAAAATTATAATGATAATATATATATATATTTTTTGTTTGTGCTGCACCCCAGTGTACTATACAATCTTTTTATTTTAATTTCATAAGTATTGTGACACTGCCGGTCAGAACGCGGTATATTATTTCCTACTCATACACGTATTGTGCGACGCTGTCAGTGAAGATCAACCGCAGTGTGTTATTAGATATATTTCTGACTCATTTGTGCAACACTGTATCCACCAGTGTGTGATATAAAAAATACTTCTACATATTTCTGAATCATTTGTATAACTCTGTTGGTGAAGGTCAACCACAGTATTTAATAATACATATTTTTTACTCATTTGTGCGACACTGTATCCACAGTGTGTGATATAAAAATACTTCTACATATTTCTGACTCATTTGTGTGACGCTGTCGGTGAAGGTCAACCACAGTGTGTGATTATATATATTTCTGACTCATTTCTACTACACTGTAACCACCGGTGTGTGATGTAAAAAAAAATACATAGTTTTTACTCATTTGTGTGACACTGTAACTGCAGTGTGTTATAAAAAAATAATATATATATATATATATATATATATATATATATATATATATTTATTTAAATTAATATTTTGTGCTGTGTCATCCCAGTATACATCCAGGAACTGGAGCTGCTCCATCAATCTAGGAGTGTTCTGTCTATCCATCCACAATAAAGACTTCTTTTTTTATATAGATTTTGTGCTATGTCCTCCCAGTATACATCCAGGCATGCTCCATCCATTTCATGGTGCTGTGTCCGTACCTCATATTCATATGTTATAAGTTACTGTCCTATTTTCATAATTCTTCTTATCACCACATTGTGATTAATTTAAATTAAGATTATTAATAATTATTATAAATTAACTAAATTTAAATTAAATTAATATAACTAAACTCTTCACACTTGTATATCAAACCTTTTGCATATCAAAGATATCTTTGAGGAACAGAAGAAATTGATCCTAATTTAACAATAATGTTAACAGATGATTATAGCATTTGAAAATATATTAACTGCCACGTGTTTGCTGCCCACTGCTGTCAGTTAGCTTAGTCATCCAGCTACCACGGTGCAACCTTTTGTCCTCAACTGGATAAAAATAGTATTGTGAGCTGTGAGTTGTTCAGAATAGACTGGAAATGAGTGGAAATTAATGTTATTGAGGTTAATAAAATTGTAGGAACAAAAACACCCCTACATTTTTAAGTTTTTAAGATTTAAAAAAAAATACAGATCCAAAACCAAAAACCCCAAGGGCGGTTCTGGCAAAACCAATACAGAGCCAAAACATGAAGGAAAAACAGATCCAAGTATGGGGAGACTATACAAACTCCACACAGTTGGGGCCGTGGCAGGAATCAAAGCCACAACCTCAATGCTGTGCGACAGTAATGCTAACTTTTACACCATCCGTACTGCCCAATCTTAGTAAATTTACCCCATTGACTGAGGAACAAGCACCCAACATGGGAGCTCATTCCGAGTTGATTACACGTAGCAAATTTTGCTGCTCGTGCGATCAAATAGACGCCGCCTATGGGGGAGTGTATTTTAGCATAGCAGGGCTGCGATAGCTTGTGCAGCCCTGCTATGCTAAAAAAGTTTTGTGCAGAACAAGACCAGCCCTGCAGTTACTTACCCTGTGCGATGGATACAGCGATGAAGGTCCCGGAATTGACGTCAGACAACCGCCCTCCAAATGCCTGGACACGCCTGCATTTGGATCTCCACGCCTGGAAAACTGTGAGTATCCGCCCCGGAATGTCTCCCCGCTGTCAATCTTCTTGCGATCGTGCTAGCGATCATTTTCTTCTGGTCATTGCCCGGTGACGGCTGTCACTGGGCAATGTCGCGCGTGCACATTGCGGGCACCGCACATGGGCATTTCCGACCCATTTGCACCACAGTGATGAACCGCTGGTGCGAATGGGTCAGAATGACCCCCATAGGAATAACTGACAACTACTATAAACAGCTATTCTTACACCCACCAAGAAAAACAACATAAGAAAGGGAGGAAGGACATGCAGCAGGCAAGAGAAAGAATAACTGACAGTGATCACTAATATAACCCATAAAACATGCCCTAACCTACAGTATGATAGGCTTTCAGATTACAACCTCTTACCCATATAAAAGGTAAACCAATATATCTTAAAGGGGCCCTGCTCTAACAACCTTGTGATTAATGCAGGTGATTGGCAAACACTTTTTGTGAGAGTGTATGTACAGCTCTAGCTCAGCCCAGTGGTTCCCAAACTTTTCTAGTTAGAGGCATCCTTAGGGTCTCCGTGATTTGTTCAAGACAGCCCTAAGCCAAAATAATGACAGAACTGTCCCACTTTTAAAGTAGTTGGGACAAAATAATGTAATAAGTGGTCAGGACAGCTTTGGAGGTCTGCTGCACTAAATACAGGGGTGGCCATTTAATTTGAAAATGAAGAACATACAGAGTGTCATCATTCTTACCCACTGGCCCCTAATAATATTTATTATAATTTTAATGGTTGTATGGTACATCTGCTTTCCTGTTTTGATGTTGCAGTACTAAGTCTCAGGCAGGTAGCAAATCCCATTATGAGTAGCTAGGGTGTGCAATCCAGGCCCCCTCCCCCAATATGCCCACTGCCCCTCCATCTTTCTCCTATTTCCCCCTCCATCTCTCTCATATTGCAATTCTCCTTGTCTCTTATTACAGCCCCTCCATGTCTCTTCCTTTGCAGCTCCCTCCATGTCTCTCCCATCGCAGCCCCCTCCATGTTTGTCGCTTTGTAACACCCTTTAAGTCTCTCCCATTAGAGCCCCCTCCATGTCTCTCCCATTAGAGCCCCCTCCATGTCTCTTCCTTTGAGTTCCCTCCATGTCTCTCCCATTGCAGCCCCCTCCATGTTTCTTGCTTTGTAGCACCCTTCAAGTCTCTCTCATTAGAGTCCCCTCCATGCCTCTCCCTTTGCAGCCTCCTCTATGTGTCCCTCTTTGCAGCCTCCTCCATGTCTCTCATTGCAGCACCCATATAGTTCCCTGTGCAGCCCCATCCCTATAGTATAGTTATCTATACAGCCCCCCCCCCCCCTTTCTTTATTTGCAATTGGCAGTGCCATTCAACTCCTCAGATCAGCCAGGAAGTAACTTGTGGGACCACATTCAGCAACAGGCAGCCTCACGATTCACTTCCTGTGGCTATACACTGACAGCTCCAGTATGCAATAAACCCCCCCACCTGGCTCCGTTGACCAACCCGACTCCTCTCCAACTGTGCACAAAAAAATATTAAAGAAAATAATACATTTATGTATTAGGCAGTCACTGGGCGGCCTCGTTAAGCCACAAGCCGTATCACTCTGGTAACAGCGCTGCAGCACCCCAGGGAGCCACGGCATACAATTTGGGATCTTCTGTGTTTGCCTAAAGGACCGAAACAATGAATGCAATTTTTTAATATTATATTAGCATCAGCTATAGGTTATGATGGCAAACAATGTAAAATGACGTCATAACCGTATAAGAACAATGGTTCTGTGTCAGAACAATGGTTCCTTATCCTTTTTGAATAAGTGCAAAATATTGAAGTACTGAGCTTTGCAAAACAAAATATATTATGGATTATTTGTTGCCTAATTTCAGACACCAGCTTTCCACATCAAATAACATTAGCAGATATTGTATAGTAGAAATTGACAAATGCAGTTCTAATTTCGAGACCACAGCAGTCAAGAATAAATGGACTGTTATCCTTTTTAATACATGTACTGCTGTGGGTAGGACAAAACAAAATGCTTTTTTTCTCTCCAGAAAATAACAAAATATGGCCAAAATGATGTTTTGGGTTTTTTTTTTTAGCTAAAGGCAGCTCTTTCCAAGAGGACCTCTGGTACACAAACATCATACAGTTACATTCAATGCTGTTGTTCGTTTTGTATGCGGCTGATTTGTTAAATACACTGCACAGCTTATCAGGAAAACAAGACTAATCCCATAGAGGAATGATTTCATTAAAGGATGCCGCTCTCTCATCTTACTCACTGAACATTAGGGTACGGTTATATCATTTCAATTGCCTGCTCCCAGCTAAAGGCAATTCCGATGCAATTAAATACTAAAGTTGTTTACGTGGGAGAGCTATATTGTAAGGGTTTTATTTGGACAATGAAAAACAGCAACAACAAAAAAAAGATATGTTTTCCGCTACTGTAAGATTATATGAAACTTCATGTAAAAGCCAAAGACAGAGAAACAATTTCCCTGAAAGTTTCCTGTAGTCAATCAATGGAATAATATAGATTGATAGTGTTTAGTTAGCAATTTCTACAAATTGAAGAAACCACAACAGCAAAATGAATGCTATTACTGAAATACCATGACATTTTGCCAGTAAATTAGAAGAATAATGTTTAATGTTTAATAGCTATTGTAATTACTCCTCAATGTATTGTCATTTATGCTGATGTATGAATGTTTATACTTCTGCATTCTGCTGTGAAATTATATTTTTTTTCCATTGTGACTTATAGAAATGCTTTACTTAATATTAAATGACTATACAAATCAAAACCTTGGGACTTTAATTTATACATATTTATATTATATGCAAAATACAAGAACCTTCACCCAATAATTGTTCACTCTAGAGATGATCGGTTTGTACAATGAAGCCAGGGGCGCTTTAAGAGAGGAGGAGGCCCAGGTGCAGCCTCCTCCATTCGGGCCCCCTCCTCTCTGCCGGCAGTGCTGAGAGTCTGAGCACTAGAGCGCTCAGACTCTACTGGGTGCAATGTGTGTGGTGTGGGCCCCCCCCCTGGACCCAGGGACCCATGTGCACTGCACACATTTCACTCATTATAAAAATGCCAATGTGTAGTATACCTGTAAAGAAAATAAAAAATAATGTCACCACAGTAAGCTTAACACATTCGTACATACATAATGGGGCTTTAGTGCATGGATATTTACAATGCATTTACAAAGCCCAACTGCAAGTTCTACTCTATCACCCAGATTTTTTATAACCTGGCAACTGCTATCACATCAAATTCAAATTGAAAATATGCTTCCAGGTTTACAGCTCACCTGCAAACTAATTTATGGCTTTTAAAGGTAAGACAGTCACCAACACAGCTCCTAAATTACCACAAGGAAGCAGCTGTCAGGTTTAAAGTAAAGGAACTTAGACAGGTTTACATGAGCAAGTCCTAGGCTCTTGTAGTCCATCTGTAAGCTACAGGAGGAGTTTTATATTTATGACCATAGGATACTGTATACATAGAACATACTATGGTTATGCCCAATAATGAGTATGGTATGAAGTTAAACTAATGATTGTGGATCAAGGTCTACTTCCTGTGAAGGGCTGCAAGGGGCATACCATAGGAGGGCAGGTGGTGGTTTAATTGTCCTTTCATATCCTGGTGTTTGGGTCTTAACAAAGGGCCATTATTGGCCTGAAACATTGATATTGTAATGCGATGTGAGTAAATAAATCTTCACTTGATGACATTTAAGAAGACTGGCGAGTACTCTCTTCGCTGAAATATATTGTGGCTTACTGTGCATTGGATCTACCGTAAGACCTGAGATTTACTGCACTCCAGCATTATAGACTACTGATTTTTAAGAGTGCTGCTTATCTAGATTATCCTGACGGCGGGACCCGCAGTGGCCCTGAAACGCTGCGTTGACTTGTGCAAGGGGTGACTCGCAATGTGTGTAACCAAGGGAGAAACTGTTACAATACACTTTCGATTGTTTTTAAATCCTTCAGTGCCATGTATCATTGCAGAGCCGTAACAAGACTTTTTGGTGCCGTGTTCCAGAGAGAGCATTGGCACCCCCAGGGTATGTCAGCATCATGAAATGTAATAAAGGACAGTGTGACTGAATAACAAAGAAATCTCAAGTTGAGTTCATGAATGTTGTATAGGTATTAGTGACAGTAGGGGTGGGTATATGAGGCAGCGGTGGTCAGGAGATGTTGGGCTTCAAAAAGGGGGGATGCTGCAAGTGAAAGTAAATAAAACAAATAATGGACAAGCGCCACAAACAGCACCCCCTACCCTGCAGCGCTACGTGTGGTGCCCCCTCCGCACACACCTAGTTACGGCCCTTTATCATTGCTGCAATAGACAGTATTTGGTCTCTCTCTCTCTATGTATATATATATATATATATATATATATACGTGTGGGTTTTGGATTTGATTTATATGGGCCATTTCACTCCAGTCATGCTGCTGTATGCTGTGCTCTGCTCTGCATGGTCCATCCAAGTGGCTTTGCGGAATATGAGTGCTGTTACTGTGTCCCAGGGATGTGCGGTGAGATGAGACATGTCTGAGACCGAGCTGTTCATCATCCCTCCCTGCTGCATAACCTCACCTCCCACAATCTCATTATCTATTGATGCCACTACTATTTCCTCTAGCCCCCAACTGCACTGTCTCGGAGTAATCCTTGACTCCTCCCTCTCCTTCAAACCACACATTCAGCACATCGTAAAAACCTGCCGTTCCATCTAAAAAATATTTCCAGGATCAGACCCTTTCTGACCCAGGATGCTACTAAGACCCTTATCCACTCACTGGTCATCTCCAGACTGGACTACTGTAATCTCCTCCTGACTGGCATTCCTGACAAATTCATCTCTCTACACCAATCTATCCTCAATGCTGCTGCCCGGCTCATTTTCCTCACTAAACGCACTACGTCGACCTCTCCTCTATTACAAGACCTTCATTGGCTCCCCTTCTCTTTCAGAATCCATTTCAATCTTCTCACACTCACTTACAAAGCCCTCACCCACTCCTCTCCCATCTACATCTCTGACCTTATCTCCCTTTACACTCCCACCTGTCATCTTCACTCTGCTAATGCACACCGACTCTCCTGCCTACTGATTACTTCCTCCCACTCCTACCTACAATATTTTTCACGTACTGCTCCATTTCTCTGGAATTCCCTACTTCCTCCCCTCAGACTCTCCACCTCTCTATAAAACATTAAATGGGCTCTCGACCCACTTCTTCACCAAACCCAGCCAAATCTCATCCTAACCCTCTGTTCCACACACTCTCTATGTACCCCATCTGTGTCACCCCTGTCTGTCTACCCCTCCCCTTTAGAATGTAAGCTCTCACGAGTAGGGCCCTCTTCCCTCATGTGCTTATCCTTTCTCTTACTTTAATAATCTTCAACTGCACCAAATCCAGCAGTCTTCTGCCACCTGATACTTATTCCAGTGTCATCTGCTGATGTAGCTATGTTTATTTACCCTGTACTTGTCCTATATTGTCTTCAACTGTAAATTGCTGTTTTCCTGTTTTGATTACTTGTTTATGTACTCTGTAATTGGGTGCTGCGGAACCCTTGTGGTGCCATATAAATAAAGGATAATAAAAGTAATAATAATAATAATTATTATATATATATATTTCTATAGGAAAGGGGGGATAGGGGTATCAGCGACCGACAGTGTCTGAATAAATATAGATAAATATGAAGATATGGCAGGATACGTAGTGATGGGATAAAAAATAACAATGAATTTATTTCCAAACAATAAAATAGGATATAGTTTACAAATGAGATGGACTAAAATGGAGGGTACATAATATCACAATACTGAGTAAAAATGGCTAGAACCATAAAACATAAGTTAAACACAATTGATAGATAAATAAATAAATAAGTCTATGACGAGAGAATGCTGCTTATCTTAGTATGGAGAGTCATATGAGGTACACCATATCCTTGGATTGGATCCTCTTTGTTTCATGTAGTACTCCATAGGTCGTCATACAGTGTATCATTAAATTGATTCCCAATCCCAGAAGGACAGTACTATAACCTCCATACAGTTCAAGTCACAATGGGGTAACTCCTGGTCATCAGCATTAGACTGAATGGGAAAGTGCCGATTGGCTGAGAACATGGGAATCAGAGAAGAGAAGAGAAGTGGGCAATCTTCCAGTTCTTAACCAAGATTAAAAAAAAATTCATACAAATGACTGCCACTGAAATTCATAATAATTTGGGACAGAAAAGTGGAGAAACCCTTCATTTCAAATACTATACTTGATCTGCCCATAAAGGCACATGCTAGGGACATTTTAACACATTAAAATATTAAATTAATAATTGCAGTCATGTATTTTCTCATTTTCTTGTATATATTGGATGATTTTATTGAAATGATCTAAAGTATTTGTCAATATAATGTACTATAGGATCAATGTCATAGTTCTGTTGCTTTGATTTAATAAATCAAAGCTAACAGAGTTTACATTTCTTGTCTTAAACAAGGGTTAATACTGAACACATTTCCAAAGCTACGCAAAAAAAACATATTTTCCTTTAAACATTTTTCTCTATATTGAATTCATCTAACATTTTATACGGAAGTCTTTCTTAATCTTTTATGTAGTCATCATTCTGTGAACTTTTATGCAAATTGGCCCACTAATGTGTACTATAATTTATTTAAGTTTGCTTCTATTTTGAGATCACTTCCATCTAAAATGAATAGGGGCCCTCATTCCGAGTTGTTCGCTCGGTAAATTTCATCGCATCGCAGCGATTTTCCGCTTAGTGCGCATGCGCAATGTCCGCACTGCGACTGCGCCAAGTAAATTTGCTATGAAGTTAGGATTTTTACTCACGGCTTTTTCTTCGCTCAGGCGATCGTAGTGTGATTGACAGGAAATGGGTGTTTCTGGGCGGAAACAGGCCGTTTTATGGGCGTGTGGGAAAAAACGCAGGAGTGGCTGGAGAAACGGGGGAGTGTCTGGGCGAACGCAGGGTGTGTTTGTGACATCAAACCAGGAACGACAAGCACTGAACTGATCGCAGATGCCGAGTAAGTCTGAAGCTACTCTGAAACTGCTAAGAAGTTTGTAATCGCAAAATTGCGAATACGTCGTTCGCAATTTTAAGATGCTAAGATTCACTCCCAGTAGGCGGCGGCTTAGCGTGAGCAACTCTGCTAAAATCGCCTTGCGAGCGAACAACTCGGAATGACCTCCAGTGTTGTTAATGTCTTTTGTCTTAATTATACAAAAAAATTCAAAAACTGTATACAGTTTTGGGGAATATCTTCATATATGTTCATTGTGGGAGTCCTCCTATCTTCATTATTAAAAACAAATTAAAAAATTAACATAGTTTTCTATTGATTATTTTTTTGTAATTGCAGTCTAAGTCGTATACAGCATGCTGTAATGAAAACTTTTTTTATTTCTGTAAGTTTTCTTTCTACATTGTTGATACAGGTTGGATATGGGATACTGACAGTCAGGATGCTGGCAGTCAGAATACTAACACCGGCATCCCTACAGCCTGAAATACCAACAGGGGTGCTGGAGCAAAGTAACCCTTATTCGAATCCGCAGCCTAACCCTAACCCTAAAACATATAAAGCAAGGCGCATATAGGGCCTAATGTAGACCTGATTGCTGCTGTGCATTTTTGCACAGCAGCCGATCAGGTCTGAACTGCGCATGCGCCGACTGGCATGATCAATTATAAATACATTAAAAAAAATAGTAGTAGTTAATATTTTGAAAAAAGGCAAAAAGTCCATACAGCTAATGGATACGACAACCCATATATCACAAGTGCCCATAATCAGAAGGCAGAATTATTAGAGATGAGCGCCTGAAATTTTTCGGGTTTTGTGTTTTGGTTTTGGGTTCGGTTCCGCGGCCGTGTTTTGGGTTCGACCGCGTTTTGGCAAAACCTCACCGAATTTTTTTTGTCGGATTCGGGTGTGTTTTGGATTCGGGTGTTTTTTTCAAAAAACACTAAAAAACAGCTTAAATCATAGAATTTGGGGGTCATTTTGATCCCAAAGTATTATTAACCTCAAAAACCATAATTTACACTCATTTTCAGTCTATTCTGAATACCTCACACCTCACAATATTATTTTTAGTCCTAAAATTTGCACCGAGGTCGCTGTGTGAGTAAGATAAGCGACCCTAGTGGCCGACACAAACACCGGGCCCATCTAGGAGTGGCACTGCAGTGTCACGCAGGATGTCCCTTCCAAAAAACCCTCCCCAAACAGCACATGACGCAAAGAAAAAAAGAGGCGCAATGAGGTAGCTGTGTGAGTAAGATTAGCGACCCTAGTGGCCGACACAAACACCGGGCCCATCTAGGAGTGGCACTGCAGTGTCACGCAGGATGGCCCTTCCAAAAAACCCTCCCCAAACAGCACATGACGCAAAGAAAAAAAGAGGCGCAATGAGGTAGCTGTGTGAGTAAGATTAGCGACCCTAGTGGCCGACACAAACACCGGGCCCATCTAGGAGTGGCACTGCAGTGTCACGCAGGATGTCCCTTCCAAAAAACCCTCCCCAAACAGCACATGACGCAAAGAAAAAAAGAGGCGCAATGAGGTAGCTGTGTGAGTAAGATTAGCGACCCTAGTGGCCGACACAAACACCGGGCCCATCTAGGAGTGGCACTGCAGTGTCACGCAGGATGTCCCTTCCAAAAAACCCTCCCCAAACAGCACATGACGCAAAGAAAAAAAGAGGCGCAATGAGGTAGCTGTGTGAGTAAGATTAGCGACCCTAGTGGCCGACACAAACACCGGGCCCATCTAGGAGTGGCACTGCAGTGTCACGCAGGATGTCCCTTCCAAAAAACCCTCCCCAAACAGCACATGACGCAAAGAAAAAAAGAGGCGCAATGAGGTAGCTGACTGTGTGAGTAAGATTAGCGACCCTAGTGGCCGACACAAACACCGGGCCCATCTAGGAGTGGCACTGCAGTGTCACGCAGGATGTCCCTTCCAAAAAAAACCTCCCCAATCAGCACATGATGCAAAGAAAAAGAAAAGAAAAAAGAGGTGCAAGATGGAATTGTCCTTGGGCCCTCCCACCCACCCTTATGTTGTATAAACAAAACAGGACATGCACACTTTAACCAACCCATCATTTCAGTGACAGGGTCTGCCACACGACTGTGACTGATATGACGGGTTGGTTTGGACCCCCCCAAAAAAGAAGCAATTAATCTCTCCTTGCACAAACTGGCTCTACAGAGGCAAGATGTCCACCTCATCTTCACCCTCCGATATATCACCGTGTACATCCCCCTCCTCACAGATTATCAATTCGTCCCCACTGGAATCCACCATCTCAGCTCCCTGTGTACTTTGTGGAGGCAATTGCTGCTGGTCAATGTCTCCGCGGAGGAATTGATTATAATTCATTTTAATGAACATCATCTTCTCCACATTTTCTGGATGTAACCTCGTACGCCGATTGCTGACAAGGTGAGCGGCGGCACTAAACACTCTTTCGGAGTACACACTTGTGGGAGGGCAACTTAGGTAGAATAAAGCCAGTTTGTGCAAGGGCCTCCAAATTGCCTCTTTTTCCTGCCAGTATAAGTACGGACTGTGTGACGTGCCTACTTGGATGCGGTCACTCATATAATCCTCCACCATTCTATCAATGTTGAGAGAATCATATGCAGTGACAGTAGACGACATGTCCGTAATCGTTGTCAGGTCCTTCAGTCCGGACCAGATGTCAGCATCAGCAGTCGCTCCAGACTGCCCTGCATCACCGCCAGCGGGTGGGCTCGGAATTCTGAGCCTTTTCCTCGCACCCCCAGTTGCGGGAGAATGTGAAGGAGGAGATGTTGACAGGTCGCGTTCCGCTTGACTTGACAATTTTGTCACCAGCAGGTCTTTCAACCCCAGCAGACCTGTGTCTGCCGGAAAGAGAGATCCAAGGTAGGCTTTAAATCTAGGATCGAGCACGGTGGCCAAAATGTAGTGCTCTGATTTCAACAGATTGACCACCCGTGAATCCTTGTTAAGCGAATTAAGGGCTGCATCCACAAGTCCCACATGCCTAGCGGAATCGCTCCCTTTTAGCTCCTTCTTTAATGCCCCCAGCTTCTTCTGCAAAAGCCTGATGAGGGGAATGACCTGACTCAGGCTGGCAGTGTCTGAACTGACTTCACGTGTGGCAAGTTCAAAGGGCATCAGAACCTTGCACAACGTTGAAATCATTCTCCACTGCACTTGAGACAGGTGCATTCCATCTCCTATATCGTGCTCAATTGTATAGGCTTGAATGGCCTTTTGCTGCTCCTCCAACCTCTGAAGCATATAGAGGGTTGAATTCCACCTCGTTACCACTTCTTGCTTCAGATGATGGCAGGGCAGGTTCAGTAGTTTTTGGTGGTGCTCCAGTCTTCTGTACGTGGTGCCTGTACGCCGAAAGTGTCCCGCAATTTTTCTGGCCACCGACAGCATCTCTTGCACGCCCCTGTCGTTTTTTAAAAAATTCTGCACCACCAAATTCAAGGTATGTGCAAAACATGGGACGTGCTGGAATTTGCCCATATTTAATCCACACACAATATTGCTGGCGTTGTCCGATGCCACAAATCCACAGGAGAGTCCAATTGGGGTAAGCCATTCCGCGATGATCTTCCTCAGTTGCCGTAAGAGGTTTTCAGCTGTGTGCGTATTCTGGAAAGCGGTGATACAAAGCGTAGCCTGCCTAGGAAAGAGTTGGCATTTGCGAGATGCTGCTACTGGTGCCGCCGCTGCTGTTCTTGCGGCGGGAGTCCATACATCTACCCAGTGGGCTGTCACAGTCATATAGTCCTGACCCTGCCCTGCTCCACTTGTCCACATGTCCGTGGTTAAGTGGACATTGGGTACAACTGCATTTTTTAGGACACTGGTGAGTCTTTTTCTGACGTCCGTGTACATTCTCGGTATCGCCTGCCTAGAGAAGTGGAACCTAGATGGTATTTGGTAACGGGGGCACACTGCCTCAATAAATTGTCTAGTTCCCTGTGAACTAACGGCGGATACCGGACGCACGTCTAACACCAACATAGTTGTCAAGGACTCAGTTATCCGCTTTGCAGTAGGATGACTGCTGTGATATTTCATCTTCCTCGCAAAGGACTGTTGAACAGTCAATTGCTTACTGGAAGTAGTACAAGTGGGCTTACGACTTCCCCTCTGGGATGACCATCGACTCCCAGCGGCAACAACAGCAGCGCCAGCAGCAGTAGGCGTTACACGCAAGGATGCATCGGAGGAATCCCAGGCAGGAGAGGACTCGTCAGAATTGCCAGTGACATGGCCTGCAGGACTATTGGCATTCCTGGGGAAGGAGGAAATTGACACTGAGGGAGTTGGTGGGGTGGTTTGCGTGAGCTTGGTTACAAGAGGAAGGGATTTACTGGTCAGTGGACTGCTTCCGCTGTCACCCAAAGTTTTTGAACTTGTCACTGACTTATTATGAATGCGCTGCAGGTGACGTATAAGGGAGGATGTTCCGAGGTGGTTAACGTCCTTACCCCTACTTATTACAGCTTGACAAAGGGAACACACGGCTTGACACCTGTTGTCCGCATTTCTGGTGAAATACCTCCACACCGAAGAGCTGATTTTTTTGGTATTTTCACCTGGCATGTCAACGGCCATATTCCTCCCACGGACAACAGGTGTCTCCCCGGGTGCCTGACTTAAACAAACCACCTCACCATCAGAATCCTCCTGGTCAATTTCCTCCCCAGCGCCAGCAACACCCATATCCTCCTCATCCTGGTGTACTTCAACACTGACATCTTCAATCTGACTATCAGGAACTGGACTGCGGGTGCTCCTTCCAGCACTTGCAGGGGGCGTGCAAATGGTGGAAGGCGCATGCTCTTCACGTCCAGTGTTGGGAAGGTCAGGCATCGCAACCGACACAATTGGACTCTCCTTGTGGATTTGGGATTTCAAAGAACGCACAGTTCTTTGCGGTGCTTTTGCCAGCTTGAGTCTTTTCAGTTTTCTAGCGAGAGGCTGAGTGCTTCCATCCTCATGTGAAGCTGAACCACTAGCCATGAACATAGGCCAGGGCCTCAGCCGTTCCTTGCCACTCCGTGTGGTAAATGGCATATTGGCAAGTTTACGCTTCTCCTCCGACAATTTTATTTTAGGTTTTGGAGTCCTTTTTTTACTGATATTTGGTGTTTTGGTTTTGACATGCTCTGTACTATGCCATTGGGCATCGGCCTTGGCAGACGACGTTGCTGGCATTTCATCGTCTCGGCCATGACTAGTGGCAGCAGCTTCAGCACGAGGTGGAAGTGGATCTTGATCTTTCCCTAATTTTGGAACCTCAACATTTTTGTTCTCCATATTTTAATAGGCACAACTAAAAGGCACCTCAGGTAAACAATGGAGATGGATGGATTGGATACTAGTATACAATTATGGACGGGCTGCCGAGTGCCGACACAGAGGTAGCCACAGCCGTGAACTACCGCACTGTACTGTGTCTGCTGTTAATATATAGACTGGTTGATAAAGAGATAGTATACTCGTAACTAGTATGTATGTATAAAGAAAGAAAAAAAAACCACGGTTAGGTGGTATATACAATTATGGACGGGCTGCCGAGTGCCGACACAGAGGTAGCCACAGCCGTGAACTACCGCACTGTACTGTGTCTGCTGCTAATATAGACTGGTTGATAAAGAGATAGTATACTCGTAACTAGTATGTATGTATAAAGAAAGAAAAAAAAACCACGGTTAGGTGGTATATACAATTATGGACGGGCTGCCGAGTGCCGACACAGAGGTAGCCACAGCCGTGAACTACCGCACTGTACTGTGTCTGCTGCTAATATATAGACTGGTTGATAAAGAGATAGTATACTCGTAACTAGTATGTATGTATAAAGAAAGAAAAAAAAACCACGGTTAGGTGGTATATACAATTATGGACGGGCTGCCGAGTGCCGACACAGAGGTAGCCACAGCCGTGAACTACCGCACTGTACTGTGTCTGCTGCTAATATAGACTGGTTGATAAAGAGATAGTATACTACTAATATTATATACTGGTGGTCAGGTCACTGGTCACTAGTCACACTGGCAGTGGCACTCCTGCAGCAAAAGTGTGCACTGTTTAATTTTAATATAATATTATGTACTCCTGGCTCCTGCTATAACCTATAACTGGCACTGCAGTAGTGCTCCCCAGTCTCCCCCACAATTATAAGCTGTGTGAGCTGAGCAGTCAGACAGATATATATAATATTATATATAGATAATAGATGATGCAGCACACTGGCCTGAGCCTGAGCAGTGCACACAGATATGGTATGTGACTGAGTCACTGTGTGCTGTGTATCGCTTTTTTCAGGCAGAGAACGGATTATAAATAAAAGTGGTGGTCACTGGTCACTATCAGCAAAACTCTGCACTGTACACTACTGAGTACTCCTAATGCTCCCCAAAATTAGTAAATCAAGTGTCTCTCTAATCTATTCTAATTCTAAACGGAGAGGACGCCAGCCACGTCCTCTCCCTATCAATCTCAATGCACGTGTGAAAATGGCGGCGACGCGCGGCTCCTTATATAGAATCCGAGTCTCGCGATAGAATCCGAGCCTCGCGAGAATCCGACAGCGTCATGATGACGTTCGGGCGCGCTCGGGTTAACCGAGCAAGGCGGGAAGATCCGAGTCGCTCGGACCCGTGAAAAAAAACATGAAGTTCTGGCGGGTTCGGATTCAGAGAAACCGAACCCGCTCATCTCTAAGAATTATCCATCAGTATTAAAATCTATACTGCTCATATGCTTTAACCAATTTCATGCTTTAAAAAGTGTGGGTCTTTAGGTAACTCTGTTCTGACTAGTGATGTGCACCGGAAATTTTTCGGGTTTTGTGTTTTGGTTTTGGATTCGGTTCTGCGGCTGTGTTTTGGATTCGGACGCGTTTTGGCAAAACCTCCCTGAAATTTTTTTGTCGGATTCGGGTGTGTTTTGGATTCGGGTGTTTTTTTACAAAAAACCCTCAAAAACAGCTTAAATCATAGAATTTGGGGGTCATTTTGATCCCATAGTATTATTAACCTCAATAACCATAATTTCCACTCATTTTCAGTCTCTTCTGAACACCTCACAATATTATTTCTAGTCCTAAAATTTGCACCGAGGTCGCTGGAGGGCTAAGCTAAGTGACACAAGTGGCCGACACAAACACCTGGCCCATCTAGGAATGGCACTGCAGTGTCAGGCAGGATGGCACTTCAAAAAAATAGTCCCCAAACAGCACATGATGCAAAGAAAAAAAGAGGCGCACCAAGGTCGCTGTGTGACTAAGCTAAGCGACACAAGTGGCCGACACAAACACCTGGCCCATCTAGGAGTGGCACTGCAGTGTCAGACAGGATGGCACTTAAAAAAATAGTCCCCAAACAGCACATGATGCAAAGAAAAATGAAAGAAAAAAGAGGTGCAAGATGGAATTGTCCTTGGGCCCTCCCACCCACTCTTATGTTGTGTAAACAGGACATGCACACTTTAACAAACCCATCATTTCAGCGACAGGGTCTGCCACACGACTGTGACTGAAATGACTGGTTGGTTTGGGCCCCCACCAAAAAAGAAGCAATCAATCTCTCCTTGCACAAACTGGCTCTACAGAGGCAAGATGTCCACCTCATCATCATCCTCTGATTCCTCACCCCTTTCACTGTGTACATCCCCCTCCTCACAGATTATTAATTCGTCCCCACTTGAATCCACCATTTTAGATGCCTGTGTACTTTCTGGAGGCAAATGCTGCTGGTGAATGTCTCCACGGAGGAATTGATTATAATTCATTTTGATGAAAATCATCTTCTCCACATTTTCTGGAAGTAACCTCGTACGCCGATTGCTGACAAGGTGAGCGGCTACACTAAACACTCTTTCAGAGTACACACTGGAGGTAGGGCAACTTAGGTAGAATAAAGCCAGTTTGTGCAAGGGCCTCCAAATTGCCTCTTTTTCCTGCCAGTATACGTACGGACTGTCTGACGTGCCTACTTGGATGTGGTCACTCATATAATCCTCCACCATTCTTTCAATGGTGACCGAATCATATGCAGTGACAGTAGACGACATGTCAGTAATCGTTGGCAGGTCCTTCAGTCCGGACCAGATGTCAGCACTCGCTCCAGACTGCTCTGCATCACCGTCAGCGGGTGGGCTCGGAATTCTTAGCCTTTTCCTCGCACCCCCAGTTGCGGGAGAATGTGAAGGAGGGGCTGTTGACGGGTCACGTTCCGCTTGACTTGACAATTTTCTGACCAGCAGGTCTTTGAACCTCTGCAGACTTGTGTCTGCTGGAAAGAGAGATACAACGTAGGTTTTAAATCTAGGATCGAGCACGGTGGCCAAAATGTAGTGCTCTGATTTCAACAGATTGACCACCCGTGAATCCTGGTTAAGCGAATTAAGGGCTCCATCCACAAGTCCCACATGCCTAGCGGAATCGCTCTGTTTTAGCTCCTCCTTCAATGTCTCCAGCTTCTTCTGCAAAAGCCTGATGAGAGGAATGGCCTGACTCAGGCTGGCAGTGTCTGAACTGACTTCACGTGTGGCAAGTTCAAAGGGTTGCAGAACCTTGCACAACGTTGAAATCATTCTCCACTGCGCTTGAGTCAGGTGCATTCCCCCTCCTTTGCCTATATCGTGGGCAGATGTATAGGCTTGAATGGCCTTTTGCTGCTCCTAAATCCTCTGAAGCATATAGAGGGTTGAATTCCACCTCGTTACCACCTCTTGCTTCAGATGATGGCAGGGCAGGTTCAGGACTGTTTGCTGGTGCTCCAGTCTTCGGCACGCGGTGGCTGAATGCCGAAAGTGGCCCACAATTCTTCGGGCCACCGACAGCATCTCTTGCATGCCCCTGTCGTTTTTTGAATAATTCTGCACCACCAAATTCAATGTATGTGCAAAACATGGTACGTGCTGGAATTTGCCCAGATGTAATGCACGCACAATATTGGTGGCATTGTCCGATGTCACAAATCCCCAGGAAAGTCCAATTGGGGTAAGCCATTCTGCGATGATGTTCCTCAGTTTCCGTAAGAGGTTGTCAGCTGTGTGCCTCTTATGGAAAGCGGTGATACAAAGCGTAGCCTGCCTAGGAATGAGTTGGCATTTGCGAGATGCTGCTACTGGTGCCGCCGCTGCTGTTCTTGCTGCGGGAGACAATACAGCTACCCAGTGGGCTGTCACAGTCATATAGTCCTGAGTCTGCCCTGCTCCACTTGTCCACATGTCCGTGGTTAAGTGGACATTGGGTACAACTGCATTTTTTAGGACACTGGTGACTCTTTTTCTGACGTCTGTGTACATTTTCGGTATCGCCTGCCTAGAGAAATGGAACCTAGATGGTATTTGGTACCGGGGACACACTGCCTCAATCAAGTCTCCAGTTGCCTGTGAATTAACGGTGGATACCGGACACACGTTTCTCACCACCCAGGCTGACAAGACCTGAGTTATCCGCTTTGCAGCAGGATGACTGCTGTGATATTTCATCTTCCTCGCAAAGGACTGTTGGACAGTCAATTGCTTACTGGAAGTAGTAAAAGTGGTTTTCCGACTTCCTCTCTGGGATGACGATCGACTCCCAGCAGCAACAACAGCAGCGCCAGCAGCAGTAGGCATTACACTCAAGGATGCATCGGAGGAATCCCAGGCAGGAGAGGACTCGTCATACTTGCCAGTGACATGGCCTGCAGGACTATTGGCTTTCCTGTGAAAGGTGGTAATTGACACTGAGGGAGTTGGTGGTGTGGTTTGCAGGAGCTTGGTTACAAGAGGAAGGGATTTAGTGGTCAGTGGACTGCTTCCGCTGTCATCCAAAGTTTTTGAACTTGTCACTGACTTCTGATGAATGCGTCCAGGTGACGTATAAGGGAGGATGTTCCTAGGTGGTTAACGTCCTTACCCCTACTTATTACAGCTTGACAAAGGCAACACACGGCTTGACACCTGTTGTCCGCATTTGTGTTGAAATAATTCCACACCGAAGAGGTGATTTTTTTGTATTTTGACCAGGCATGTCAATGGCCATATTCGTCCCACGGACAACAGGTGTCTCCCCGGGTGCCTGACTTAAACAAACCACCTCACCATCAGAATCCTCCTTGTCAATTTCCTCCCCAGTGCCAGCAACACCCATATCCTCATCCTGGTGTACTTCAACAGTGACATCTTCAATTTGACTATCAGGAACTGGACTGCAGGTGCTCCTTCCAGTACTTGCAGGGGGCGTGCAAATGGTGGAAGGCGCAAGCTCTTCCCGTCCAGTGTTGGGAAGGTCAGGCATCGCAACCGACACAATTGGACTTTCCTTGGGGATTTGTGATTTAGAAGAACGCACAGTTCTTTACTGTGCTTTTGCCAGCTTAAGTCTTTTCATTTTTCTAGCGAGAGGATGAGTGCTTCCATCCTCATGTGAATCTGAACCACTAGCCATGAACATAGGCCAGGGCCTCAGCTGTTCCTTGCCACTCCGTGTCGTAAATGGCATATTGGCAAGTTTACGCTTCTCATCAGACGCTTTCAATTTTGATTTTTGGGTCATTTTACTGAACTTTTTTTGGGGGGGATTTTACATGCTCTCTACTATGACATTGGGCATTGGCCTTGACAGACGACGTTGATGGCATTTCATCATCTCGGCCATGACTAGTGGCAGCAGCTTCAGCACGAGGTGGAAGTGGATCATGATCTTTCCCTATTTTAACCTCCACATTTTTGTTCTCCATTTTTTAATGTGTGGAATTATATGCCAGTATCAATAGCAATGGCCTACTACTATATATACTGCGCACAACTGAAATGCACCACAGGTATGGATAGATAGTATACTTGACGACACAGAGGTAGGTAGAGCATTGGCCTTCCGTACCGTACTGCTATATATACTGGTGGTCACTGTCAGCAAACTGCAAAACTAAAATGCACCACAGGTATAGAATCTAGATGGATAGTATACTTGATGACACAGAGGTAGGTAGAGCAGTGGCCTTCCGTACTGTATTGCTATATATACTGGTGGTCACTGTCAGCAAACTGCAAAACTAAAATGCACCACAGGTATAGAATCTAGATGGATAGTGTACTTGACGACACAGAGGTAGGTAGAGCAGTGGCCTTCCATACCGTACTGCTATATATACTGGTGGTCACTGTCAGCAAACTGCAAAACTAAAATGCACCACAGGTATAGAATCTAGATGGATAGTATACTTGACGACACAGAGGTAGGTAGAGCAGTGGCCTTCCATACCGTACTGCTATATATACTGGTGGTCACTGTCAGCAAACTGCAAAACTAAAATGCACCACAGGTATAGAATCTATATGGATAGTATACTTGACGATACAGAGGTAGGTAGAGCAGTGGCCTTCCGTACCGTACTGCTATATATACTGGTGGTCACTGTCAGCAAACTGCAAAACTAAAATGCACCACAGGTATAGAATCTAGATGGATAGTATACTTGATGACACAGAGGTAGGTAGAGCAGTGGCCTTCCGTACCGTACTGCTATATATACTGGTGGTCACTGTCAGCAAACTGCAAAACTAAAATGCACCACAGGTATAGAATCTAGATGGATAGTATACTTGACGACACAGAGGTAGGTAGAGCAGTGGCCTACTGTACCGTACTGCTATATATACTGGTGGTCACTGTCAGCAAAACTCTGCACTGTACTCCTCCTATATAATATACTGCTGGTCCCCAGTCCCCACAATAAAGCAGTGTGAGCACAGATATATGCAGCACACTGAGCACAGATATGGAGTGTTTTTCAGGCAGACAACGTATACTGGTGGTCACTGGTCAGCAAAACTCTGCACTGTACTCCTCCTATATAATATACTGGTGGTCCTCAGTCCCCACAATAAAGCAGTGTGAGCACAGATATATGCAGCACACTGAGCACAGATATGGAGTGTTTTTCAGGCAGACAACGTTTACTGGTGGTCACTGTCAGCAAAACTCTGCACTTTACTCCTCCTATATAATATACTGCTGGTCCCCAGTCCCCACAATAAAGCAGTGTGAGCACAGATATATGCAGCACACTGAGCACAGATATGGAGTGTTTTTCAGGCAGACAACGTATACTGGTGGTCACTGGTCAGCAAAACTCTGCACTGTACTCCTCCTATATAATATACTGGTGGTCCTCAGTCCCCACAATAAAGCAGTGTGAGCACAGATATATGCAGCACACTGAGCACAGATATGGAGTGTTTTTCAGGCAGACAACGTTTACTGGTGGTCACTGTCAGCAAAACTCTGCACTGTACTCCTCCTATATAATACTGCTGGTCCCCAGTCCCCACAATAAAGCAGTGTGAGCACAGATATATGCAGCACACTGAGCACAGATATGGAGTGTTTTTCAGGCAGACAACGTATACTGGTGGTCACTGTCAGCAAAACTCTGCACTGTACTCCTCCTATATAATACAGCTGCTCCCCAGTCCCCACAATTAAGCAGTGTGAGCACAGATATATGCAGCACACTGAGCACAGATATGGAGTGTTTTTCAGGCAGACAACGTATACTGGTGGCCACTGTCAGCAAAACTCTGCACTGTACTCCTCCTATATAATACAGCTGCTCCCCAGTCCCCACAATTAAGCAATAAGCACAAATATTTGCATCAACATTAATAAACGGAGAGGATGCCAGCCACGTCCTCTCCCTAACATTTCCAATGCACGAGTGAAAATTGCAGTGACGCGCGGCTGCTTATATAGAATCCGAATCTCGCGAGAATCCGACAGCGGAATGATGACGTTCGGGCGCGCTCGGGTTAACCGAGCCATACGGGAGAATCCGAGTATGCCTCGGACCCGTGTAAAATGGGTGAAGTTCGGTGGGGTTCGGTTTCCGAGGAACCGAACCCGCTCATCACTAGTTCTGACAGCTGTGATCCCATACGCTGGATTGTCAACTACATCTCCATTGATACATATCATATTCTTGTACTGCCAGATGCTTAAAAAACCTGCCAGATTACATCAGAAATAATTACAATTAAAGTAGGTTGAATTCCATTAGAGTTTGTATATCTGCTGTAAACAATTGGTACTGTAGGTAAAAAAACACATGTATAAGTAGTACCAGACTGTATTACTAAGTGTTTCTGTCCTGTTGAGTCTCAACTGATAGATTTGATTTTGAAGTATAGTATAGTAGTTAACTATTGGTTGTAACTCACAAGGGCACTCTCTACTATTTTATCTAACTATTTACCTAGTAGCCTTGATCAAATGAAATAATGTTTGTAAACTAAAGACTGAACTATTATTCTTTGAAGTGGTGAATGGTGTCCCAACACTCAGTGGTCATACATCTCAATGCTTCACAGCTGCTATAAATTAGGAATTTAGGTGACATATTTAAAGTTCTCAGTAGACATGTCCTTTTGTCTAACTGTACCTCTATCATGATCTTAGATAATAAGCAGCCTAAATTCTGTCTCCACATTTGTACGGTAGAGATGAGGGGAAACCTCAGAGCTCTCAGTGGCTGCTACACAGACTTTCACAATGGCTCTGCTCCCCACTCACAAATGCAGCCTGAGTTCATTCAGCAGCTGTAGCTGGCACTGTCAACCACTTGCTTTCCCATTGCAGCACCAATGTCTGCTCTCCACCCCTCACAGCACCCATACTCCCCCACTCCTGACACCTGTGGTAAAATACACCCACACCCATGTACGCCTCCTCTCATGGCACCCATTGATTCCCCCACTTGCTGTATTCCCACCTGTATTAGGGGAAGGAGCAGAAGGGGGGCTTAGAAATAAGAGAGGGATGGGAGAGAACGACAACAGATAATAGAGATGAGAGGGATATGGATGAAAAAGAGAGGAGCAGGGGGATAGGGTTGGTAGTGAGAGAGGAGCAGAGGACAACACTCATAGAGAGAAATAAGAGGTGAGGGGAACAGAGCTGAAAGAAAGCCTTAAAGGAAAAGTGGGAAAGAAGAGACAGAGATGAGATAGGTGGGTATTGGTGAGGTTACAGAGATGGGAAAGTTGTAGAAGACACCTGCCAGTGTTTGGAGCTCATTACTCATCTAGCATAACCCACTGTCCCTTCCCTCGCTTCCACAACTGTGACCCTTCACCCTGCAAGGCTGGTGAGATACGGGGAAGGGGGAGGGGCATAAAACTGGAGAAACACAAATGAGGCTGTAGAGACACAGGGGATGGCTTGAAGCTGTAGAAAACATTGAGGGATAGGGCTGGAGAGCCGCAAAGGGGGTGAGGCTATATGGTGCAAAAAGGTGAAACATACTAGTAGTAATATAAAAAGGAAGATTAGATTGAATTGCCTTTTATTCTGAACTATTTCCAGTGCTTGCATTTAACAATGAAAATACTCATATAGTATCAAATTAAGTTTTCTACTGTATGTGTGATCAGTTCTATCAGTATTCCACTGTTCTGTATTCTATTTATTTTTGTTTGCCTTTCTAATGCTTTTGAAATTATATTATTTATATCTCACATATAAAACATTAAACAAATTAAGTGCAACTAGAAAAATAAAAGGTATTGAAAGCCCTGTTTATGAGACCTTACAATCTAGTAAACAAAACCATAAAATAAGATAAATGACTAGAAATGTAGATAATTATGTAAACTTGAAATGTAGCACAGGGAGCTTGCTAAATGGAATGGAAATCTCTGATAACATCACAATATTTATCATGATTTTTGGAGGTTGTGACAGCAGTAGTCTATACCGAATAATAAAGGGCATCCTAAATGTGAGTGGAATGTGATACTGTACATTCACGTAATCCCCCTATTTGTCCAGGTATGAATTGTGATTCCATGAATCAATCACTATAACAATTTGAATGTGGCCTAAAATCTTCTTACCCCTTGGTCAGTACTCATATTTAGCTTTTGGCATCTCCAAGTGTTCTGTCCCAGTTTGTTCTTCTCGCCTACAGCTCACCTATTGGTTCATACTGCCTCCAGTACCACCTCTGTTCTGATGACAACAAATTGTTCCTCTCTACCCCTGATATTTCATCTTCTATACTATTTGAACTGCAATTATTTGGTTACCGATATCTAAAGCTAAATGGTATCCGTTCTCTAGGTTGACAGTCATTAGGTCGAACACTATTGGTCAACGTGCATTAGGTCGACGTGGTCTATAGGTCGACCTAGTCACTAGGTGGACATGTACTAGGTCAACATGAGTTTTTCAAAAAAAGTTTTCTTTTTTTTTTACTTTTTCATACTTAACGATCCACGTGGACTATGATTGGGAATAGTAACGTGTGCCGAGTGCAGCGAGGCACCTTGCCCAAAGGATGGCGAGTGAAGCGAGCCATGCGTGGGGACACGGTGCACTAGTTGGGGTTCCTGGTCACTTTACGAAGAAAACAACACCAAATTTTTTCTTTAAAACTCACGTCAACCTTGTTCTTGTCAACCTAATGACTGTGTTGACTTATTTAAGGTGTCGACCTAGTCACTGTTGACCAACAGTGGTCGACCTAATGCCATGCCCACTCCATTATAGACCGGTTCCGGTATGAATGGTCGACCATGTTATGGTCGACAGTCATTAGGTCGACCACTATTGGTCGACATTGACATGGTCAACATGGACACATGGTCGACACATGAAAATGGTTGACACATGAAAGGTCGACACATGAAAAGGTAGACAAGAGTTTTTTTACTTTTTTGGGTGTCGTTTTTTAGTAAAGTGACTGGGAACCCCAATTAGTGCACCGCGTCCCCTCGCATGACTCGCTTCACTCGCCATGCTTCAGGCATGGTGCCTTCGCTCCGCTACCGCTTCGCTCGGCACAGATTACCGTTCCAATCGTAGTCCACGTGGATCGTAAAGTATGGAAAAGTTCCCCAAAAGAAAAAAAAGTTAAAAAACTCATGTCGACCTTTTCATGTGTCGACCTTTCATGTGTTGACCCTTTTCATGTGTCGACCATGTGTCCATGTTGACCATGTCAATGTCGACCAATAGTGGTAGACCTAATGACTGTCGACCATAACATGGTCGACCATCTGAACGGATACCTTATAGACCGTGCCCCATTTTCAGCGTGCAGAGGATGCCACACCGGGTGCCACCAGTACCAGTGATGCCTCTGGCTGAATATTTCCAAATTAGTTAATTATTTTTTCTCCTCTCATAAGGGCATATTTATCAAGCTATTATTTACTTAAATTCATGCGGAAAATACAGTTTCCACAGGGTTTAGGTTTTGTGGACTAATAAAGAAGATGTTTCAGATACTGTATCTCCTGCAAAATGAGATTTAGCACTTCAGACCAGTAGTGGATTTACCAAAGGCAACCAAAGCAATTGCTTAAGGCGGCTGTGGGGCATGGAAGGGGGGCAGTGTTATTTTAACTACAGTGTATACTCTATTTTACGTACTACCATATATAGGAGATGCCCACTACAATTAATCATGGATTGGCACACTTACTGTGGGATGCAATAATGGGTATTATAAGGGATGAGGGAGCTGCTAGGCTGCTATCAGTCAGAGGGTGAGATGCACTCATGTATAATGCAGTCAACACTAATGTGATTCGGTGTAATAATAAGTATTACATAGATGGAAATTAACCAAACTTTTTGCTACAACTCATGGATCTTGCATCATGACAATGTATCTGCTCACAAGGCATTGTCTGTGAGGGAGTTTTGACTAGTAAACAAATAACTGTTGGAAGACCCTTCTTTTTCAATGGATCTAGCCCCCAATTACTTTGTTCTGTTCCCGAAGATAAAGGAAATATTGAAAGGAAGGCATTTTGATGACATTGATGAGGAGCAATGCAATGGCAGCTATGAAGGCCATTGCACAAAACCAGTTCCAAAATAGTTTTGAAGGGTGGACTAGGCACTGGCATTGGTGCATAGCTTCCCAAGGGTAGTACTTTGAAGGAGACCACAGTGATATTCAGCAGTAAGGTATGTAGTCTTTGAGTGGGTGTCTGCAAGAGCACATCCCTTATTAGCAGGTCCCCATCCTTATAATACCCATTACTGCACCCATCAGTCAGTGACTATATTGATTATATATCAGCACCTTTAGTGTGACTCCATTATATTAGGTCTAACAATTACATTTGTGAACTTGCCACCATGTGCATGCTGTGACACCATTGGACACAAACCTCAGTATAGTTTGATGACTTTGGCATATCAGCATTTTACAGGTGTGTTGTTATTGATCTACAGGAGTCTCTTGCTGAGTGGAGACTATTAAAGTCTGCGTGTGTATTAGTGTGCTGTCGTGAGAATGTTGGAGCTTGAATTAGAGCAATGAACAAACATTCAATTTCACATTAAACTTGACAAGAGTGGAAGTAAAATCAGAGACCTGTCAGTTTTTGGGGATAATGCTATGAAGAAAACAGCAGTTTATAAGTGGGTGAAAACATTTTTCTGAGGGAAATGAAAATGTTAATGACAATGATAGGTCATGACGGCCAGCAATGAGCAGAACTGAGGAAAACATTGCAAAAGGTCATTATAATGGGGGTCATTCCGAGTTGATCGCTAGCTGCCGTTGTTCGCTGCATAGCGATCAGTAAAAAAAAAGGCTACTCTGCGCATGCGTATGCACCGCAATGCACACATGTGTCGTACGGGTACGAAGTCCTTTGTGGTTTTGCACTGGTTCTAGCGACGATTCCAATCGCACAGCCGAACCCAAGGAGATTGACAGGAAGAGGGCATTTCAGGGTGTAAACTAACCATTTTCTGGGAGTGTTTGGAAAAACGCAGGCATGGCCGGGCATTTGCTGCGTGGGTATCTGACATCATTACCGTGTCACTTGTTGCAACAATCATCTCACAGGATAAGTAACTACAGGGCTGGTCTTGTTTTGCACAAAATATGTTTGCAGGCGCTCTGCTGCACAGGCGTTCGCACTCCTGCAAAGCGAAAATACACTCCTCCATGGGCGGCAACTATGCGTTTGCACGGCTGCTAAAAACTGCTAGCAAGCGATCAATACAGAATGCCCCCTATTGTGCATTAAAATCATTGGCTGACTGTCAAGAGCATAGCAAATCAAGTGAACATCAACTAAGTTTACTATTTTAGTACTGAAAAGGCTGCATGAAAAAGATGGAAATTAACCAAACTTTTTGCTACAACTCATGGATCTTGCATCATGACAATGTATCTGCTCACAAGGCATTGTCTGTGAGGGAGTTTTGACTAGTAAACAAATAACTGTTGGAAGACCCTTCTTTTTCAATGGATCTAGCCCCCAATTACTTTGTTCTGTTCCCGAAGATAAAGGAAATATTGAAAGGAAGGCATTTTGATGACATTGATGAGGAGCAATGCAATGGCAGCTATGAAGGCCATTGCACAAAACCAGTTCCAAAATAGTTTTGAAGGGTGGACTAGGCACTGGCATTGGTGCATAGCTTCCCAAGGGTAGTACTTTGAAGGAGACCACAGTGATATTCAGCAGTAAGGTATGTAGTCTTTGAGTTTGCAAACTTAATTGTCAGACATCATATATCAATGCCTCCCTCTCACTCCTCCTCACTGTGGTGGGAAGGTGGAATTATATATTATTAATACAGTCACTGACTGAGAGGTGCAATAATGGGTATTATAAGATGCTGTTATAAAATGTGGTCAGTGAGTGATGGGGATAATAAAGAGTATTTTAGGTGATGGGGCTTGCTACAATCAGTGAGCCTGGGTCACTCATATACAATGCAGTCAGTGAGTGAGGGTGTAATAATGGAGTACGGGGAGCTACTAGATTCAGTCAGTGGAGCATTGATCTAAAATGCAGTAACTGGTATAATAATGGAAATTAGGGGCGAGGGGACATGGTGCAATTAGTGGAGGGGGAAGTAATATACTGCAATAGAATACAAGTAGAAAAAACAACAAATAAAGTAAGAGGCTTAACTCAGGAATGAAAATATAATGCTATTGATTGTTTGGGGAAAGTGGGCCCTAAATAGGTATCTTGCTTAGTAGCCCATGAGGTCTAAATTCAGTCTCGGGCCCTACAATTCTGGCACCATACTAGCAAAGGGAGAAAAAGAAAGCTCTTGTGTGGGCGCACTCTTAGTTAGATCTAGGAAAATTCCTAGGATATATGTGAGAAATTGTGTTAAAACATCTGTTTATTATTAAAGATTAAAAATAATATAGTTACCCACATATAAGATCCAACAGTGAATGAAAAATAATTTTACTGGAAAAATGTTAAAATGTTCTGGTCTGTTAGTCACAGGAAGTGATTAGAAAGGTGGGAGACACTTGAATGTCTGACACCTGTTTCTCCTGACCAGTACAGAAATTCTGTATTAATGGGACCAAAAGGAAGTCAAGAGAGTATTAAGTGTATTTATGAGAGACCATTTACTGGGTCAATACCATACACTTTGCTGGTTAGTTGTCTATCCCTATAGACACGTATGGAATAATTAAAGATTAATTATTATCTTAGTGGCCAAGTGCTGAATTGATAACCAAAAAGGAAGATATGAAGGAAGAAAAAGTGGTGATACTGTTATTCGGTACACAGATTAGGTAACTATACTCTCCAATAATGCTTGTGGTTTAGCAAAATTGTAACACACAATAACTATGTATCAGAGGGTAAGTATGTATCAATAAAGCATAACATAATACATAGTTGTATAAGTGCATTCACCCTGTGGGTGCAAGCTTACGATAAAGCACATTGAGAAGTTGAGAGGAGATATTCCAAGTGTCACAATTATGGGAGAGACTGCTGCCAGCAAAAAAACTCTGTGAGATGGTCCCCTGTGGAGGTCCGTGGAAAACGCGTTTCGCCTGTTAGGGCTTGTTCACTTCCTGGATCTGACAGGCACCTAAGCATGGATGGTTTAAAAACCATTGCAATTAGGGTAGCCGCCAATCACAGCTGATGTGTTGGAGCAGACGCCCAGGGAGGGATGTGATAGCTCCCTCTCGTAGCGCAGGCTGATCCAATGGAGAGCGGGGGTATCTGCCAATTGCGGCTGGTGTGTCAGAGCTGACGCTCGGGGCAAGGATGTAGTGATTCCTCTCACAGCGCAGGCTGATCCAATAGGGAGCGGAGGTTTGTCAGTTAATAGTAGCTGGTGTTTGTAGAGTGGACGTGTGAAAGAGGAAGCAGGATCACTCCCTCTGTGACGTGTCGGAGATGCCTTATGTTGTTCAATCAGAGATGGAAAAGGTGGCACGAGACTGTTAGGTCAAAAACGGATAGCGCCATCTTAGATTAAGGATTGCCAGGAGTTATTTTTATCATTAAAATGGTAATATTTAAATCAGGTACCATAGGATAAATGTGCACAGCACATAAATGAAAGTTGATAAATGCTATTGGTGGCTGGTGTTATAAAGGCCGGTGTGCTGGGTGGGAGACCCGAAACTGACAGGTCACGGGGTCAAGCATAGATGGCGCCATCTTGCAAAAGGGTTTGCCAGGACTTATATAATTAAAAATTATGTAGCTAAACTTGGATTAGGTAACCAAGGGAAAGTATGCTGGGCGCTGTGCGCGGTTACATTTTGATAACAGCCCTTTTTGGGGCTGATGGTGTCGGAACCCACATACGGAGCAAGGATATGTAGACTCTCGCTGTAGAGTGAAGTCTCACAAATCCATCGGGGAGAATGGTAAATCACAAGGTTGCGCTTGAATAGCACCTTTGTGGTGAGGAATTAAATGTAAAAACTATTACTTTTTTGGTGTGTGTAGCCTTTTAAAAGTTAAGGGACATGTAGAAAAAGTGGTATGAGCTGCACATAAATCATCTCTCAGCACATTGTATTACTCTATGAGAGGAGGAGGTATGTAGGTTGATAACAGCTGGTATTCCCCAGGCCGACACATGTCGGCGGAAGTCGATTGGCTTCTACTCGATTGCGTCAAAGGGCTAGACTCAAGAATAAGAAAAGTGAAAAAGGAATTTTTTTTAAATTAAATTACAAAAGCAGAGATCATGGGTCCCAGGATCAGATTTAGATAACACCCTTTGTTTTAAAAAAGGGATTATATTGCCAGTACATTTTGTAAAAAGCAATATGTGAGATGAAAATAAAAACAAAAGGGAAAGATAATAATATTGAATTGTTGTGGGGGTGGTTTAGTGAAGAAGGATATGGTGATAGTATTGGGGGAGTGATAATAATTGAGCGGCAAGGTGCTAATGAGCTTGGAATTTAGATGGGATTGTAGCGGACATAGTCAGTGTGCTCGTTGGGGCTGGTAAGATTTAGGTGAAAAACCGTGAAGGAAAGGTGAATGGAAGAATGGAAGCTGGAATTGAACATATTGGATTTTAGGACCAGGGTAGTGAAAAAAGTGAAATAAGTGATAGGTGCAAATGATACCTGAGTGGGAAGATGGACTGTAAAAGGAAAATAATGGGGTGAAAATTAGATGAACTGGGTTGAAAATAGGAGGCCAAAGACACACAATTATGTGCTGGAGGGGGAGGAATAAAGATGGGGAGAGAGAGAGGAGAAGAATTGAAAATAAAAATAAAAAATAAAATAAAAATGATGCTGCGTGTGAGTAGAAAGTGAAAGACATCTGTGAGGTCTGCTCATCAGGTATTTAAAAATAGATTAAAGAAAAACCCCATAGGTTATATTCTCATTCAGACCAGATGGTCTGAGACTGCCAAGGCGGAAAATCCATTCGCTCTCTTTTTTGTAGAGATCTTTAGTGATATCTCCTCCTCGTATACCGAGATGAATGCGATCTAAACCAAAAACTTTTAATTCTTTGGTTGATCCTTTATGATAGCGATGAAAATGTCTGGCTACCGAGGTAAGCTGTTTCATACATGCAAGATCTTTGGGTGCATTGCTAATATTGCCCAAATGTTCCAGGACCCTCTCTTTCAATGTTCGTGTAGTCATGCCAACGTATTTTATATTACAACTGCACGTAATGCAGTAGATTACTGCTGGAGTATTGCAGTTGAAAAAATGTCGTAGCATTGTTATTTGGCCATACCTATCTATGACTGTGTTGGTTTGTAATATTTGTGGACATGATTTACAATGTCTGCAGGGAAAAGAGCCTGTTGTAATTGGTTTCTTTGGTATGGATGTCAATAAGTGGCTCCGAACTAGGTGATCTTTAATGTTCTTAGATCTACCCCAGCTCATCTGCAAAGGAGAGTTCACAAAAGGAGATAGGTCGGGGTCCATCTGCAGTATGGGTAAATGTTTGATTATTGCATTTTTCAACAATTTCCACTCAGGACAGAAAGTTCCTATGAACCTGATGATGTTATCTTGTTCTGGAGCCTCCTTCTTCTTCCCAAATATTAGGTTTTCTCTTTTGACCATGGAGGTAGCTAAGTATGCTCGTTTTAGTGACTGTTTGCTGTAGCCCCTGGCACAGAGGCGCTTGGTAAGTTCCCAACTCTTGCTTTTATAAATATGATCCTCGGAACAGTTGCGTCTTAGCCTAAGATATTCTCCTTTGGGGATGTTTTCAATAGTCGGGGTGAAATGTGAACTGGTTTGGAAAAGGAGATTGTTTGTAGCAGTTTCCTTTCGATATAATTCAGTTTCCAAGTAGCCCATATGGGATCTACAAATATTTAGATCGAGAAAGGGAACTTTATCAGAACTGATGGTGTGGGTCAATTTAATATTGAGTTCATTGATGTTAAGAAGTTTGATGAACTCAATCAAAAGGAGATTTTTTGCTGGCAGCAGTCATAGATATATTGCAACTTTCATACCCCTTGTGTACCCACTGACCCTTTTTAGCAGCCTTCTTCACTAATTCCTAGTTAAACTTCAAATATATTT
Source organism: Pseudophryne corroboree (assembly GCF_028390025.1). NCBI lineage: Eukaryota > Metazoa > Chordata > Amphibia > Anura > Myobatrachidae > Pseudophryne > Pseudophryne corroboree. Next base: position 540,775,103 of record NC_086447.1, on the reverse strand, counting down.
TAAGAACAGTTTGGCACAAATATCTAATAGGTCCAATCAGGAAATAGTACTGTTACATTTGATATCTTACATATATTATGACCACCTTTTCTCTTAAAACGGAATTATCGAAATGTCAGAATACAAATTTTGGGGATCCCTTTTCGGAAACCTATGAACAAACTACCCCCAATTCAGAATGGCGGACCTCCTTCTCCAGATTGCAAAAAAATCTGCAGAGGAGAACACGCCTATCGTGGGATGTTACTACATTGGAAAATTATATAAAACATAAGATCGTACCTCGGGGTCTCAGACCCAAGGTATTCCCATCTTTTCCTCTCGTGACAGATAATTTAAAGACCGAATGGGAAGCAGCTCTTCTAAAATGTTCCCATGAATTGCTTCACCTGTTGGTGAAACACGATACCCTATTAATAGACCAGGTCGAAAAAGAAATAGATGAATTAGGGAAGAGCTTAGAAGTGTGGGAGAAGGATTCAGCTTTCCAAGCGGCCTTTGAGAAACACAAGAAGGATATTGATCAGTACGCACAGACGATAGTGGATCGAAAACGAAATAAATTTATCAGAGATAAACGTGATTTTCTGCGAAGCAATATTTTTAGGTGGAATCCAACACCCCTCAACAGGAACAGGAAACCTAGGGAAGATTCCACCTTCTCTGAATTTGAGTCCTCTAATAGCGGTGATTCAGCCAGTGAAACATTTGAGAACACTAAGTATAACCAGGAGGAATTGGATGATTTTTCTCAACGTTTTTTAGGCCAAGGCCAGAGGCAGAGAGGCCGCATCAGAAATCGAGGAAAACAAGGAGAGGGGGAAAGGCGAAACGGCGGACGGAATCAAGATTGGGGTATACCAAGGACTGCCCGGTACCCAGCCCGTCAGAGGAAGACATTGAGATAGACTCCGACAATTCTACGAAATTACAGGTTATCACTTTATCTGACAGACCCCTTTCCTCTGACCAAATGGAAGTACTGAGTAAGGGACTCTCCTTTTCACCTTCCAGATCCTTTAACAGATTTTTCTGGGAAAAGGATCTGAGATTGTTTTGGAGGAAGCTTCTTCTAAAAAAAATTTTTTCAAACGACAATTAAGACAGTCAGAGAGTGATCTTGATTCCGATTGTACCACCGATGATCTCCATGCCATCCAGGAATTAGAAGAACTCCAAAAAGAATTAAGTATGGATGGCTTAACCACTCAGAGACCCCAATGTAGACCAAAATCCCACTTCTTTCCTCCTGACAATAACAGCCCGGAGATTAGAGTTTTTTTGAATAGAGTATCAAAAGAGTTTGATGATATCTATGCTCAAACTAGGCATGGCCTTCATCACTTCTCTAAGAACCTTAAATACAAAGAACGACAAGCCTTGCAAGAATTGGAAACTTGGCATGATGTCATCATTAAGCCATCAGATAAAGGTGGGAATATCGTTCTTTGGCCCCGAGAAATGTATATCACTGAAGCCCAGTGACAGCTTTTTTAACACCTCATGTTACAAGAAACTTCTCAGCAATCCAACCACTAGGTTCCTTAATTCTTATAACACCTTAATACATGCCGCAACCCAAGGTACTTTCACGCAACCAGAGTTGAAATATATAACAATCCAGAATCCGAAAACACCAACATTCTATCTCTTAGCTAAGATACACAAGAATGCCTCCAAACCTCCTGGAGGACAGATTATGTCTGGTAATGGTGGATTACTGGAACAACCTAGTAGGTTTCTGGACCTACATCTCCGCGACTTTGTCCTTTCTCTATCATCTTATCTACAAGACACAGCAGATCTACTTCGCAAGATTCATGACATACACCTTGAAAATAACTTTCTTTTGGCAACTCTAGATGTAGAAGCACTCTACACTACTATCGATCATCACCAAGGACTTACAGCTGCCAAACACTATTTGGATCAAGAAGGCGAGGGAGAATCTTCCAACTTCCTTCAGCAGCTCCTTGATTTTGTTCTTTCCAAAAATTATTTTGTGTTTCAAGACCAATTCTTCTTGCAAATTAGGGGAACAGCCATGGGCGCAGCCTGTGACCCTACTTACGCAAACCTGTTTTTAGGATGGTGGGAGCATTTTTTTTGTATTTAATATGACAAATGAGAAATATACTACCCATGTGACGTTATGGCTGAGATATATCGACGACATATTCATTATCTGGAACGGAGAGAGAGGCCTTTTGATTGAGTTAATCAAACTTCTTAACATCAATGAACTCAATATTAAATTGACCCACACCATCAATTCTGATAAAGTTCCCTTTCTCGATCTAAATATTTATAGATCTCATACGGGCTACTTGGAAACTGAATTATATCGAAAGGAAACTGCTACAAACAATCTCCTTTTCCAAACCAGTTCACATTTCCCCCCGACTATTGAAAACATCCCCAAAGGAGAATATCTTAGGCTAAGACGCAACTGTTCCGAGGATCATATTTATAAAAGCAAGAGTTGAGAACTTACCAAGCGCCTCTGTGCCAGGGGCTACAGCAAACAGTCACTAAAACGAGCATACTTAGCTACCTCCATGGTCAAGAGAGAAAACCTAATTTTTGGGAAGAAGAAGGAGGCTCCAGAACAAGAGAACATCATCAGATTCGTAGAAACTTTCTGTCCTGAGTGGAAATTGTTGAAAAATGCAATAATCAAACATTTACCCATACTGCAGATGGACCCCGAGCTATCTCCTTTTGTGAACTCTCCTTTGCAGATGAACTGGCGTAGATCTAAGAACATTAAAGATCACCTAGTTCGGAGCCACTTATTGACATCCATACCAAAGAAACCAATTACAACAGGCTCTTTTCCCTGCAGACATTGTAAATCATGTCCACAAATATTACAAACCAACACAGTCATAGATAGGTATGGCCAAATAACAACGCTACGACATTTTTTCAACTGCAATACTTCAGCAGTAATCTACTGCATTACGTGCAGTTGTAATATAAAATACGTTGGCAAGACTACACGAAAATTGAAAGAGAGGGTCCTGGAACATTTGGGCAATATTAGCAATGCACCCAAAGATCTTGCATGTATGAAACAGCTTACCTCGGTAGCCAGGCATTTTTATCGCTATCATAAAGGATCAACCAAAGAATTAAAAGGTTTTGGTTTAGATCGCATTCATCTCGGTATACGAGGAGGAGATATCACTAAAGATCTCTACAAAAAAGAGAGCGAATGGATTTTCCACCTTGGCAGTCTCAGACCCTCTGGTCTGAATGAGAATATAAACTATGGGGTTTTTCTTTAATCTATTTTCCCCATCTTTATTCCTCCCCCTCCAACACATAAATGTGTGTCTTTGGCCTCCTATTTTCAACCCAGCTCATCTAATTTTCACCCCATTATTTTCCTTTTACAGTCCATCTTACCACTCAGGTATCATTTGCACCTATCACTTTTTTCACTTTTTTCACTACCCTGGTCCTAAAATCCAATATGTTCAATTCCAGCTTACATTCTTCCATTCACCTTTCCTTCACGGTTTTTCACCTAAATCTTACCAGCCCCAACGAGCACACTGACTATGTCCGCCACAATCCCATCTAAATTCCCAGCTCATTAGCACCTTGCTGCTCAATTATTATCACTCCCCCAATACTATCACCATATCCTTCTTCACTAAACCACCCCCACAACAATTCAATATTATTATCTTTCTCTTTTGTTTTTATTTTCATCTCACATATTGCTTTTTACAAAATGTACTGGCAATATAATCCCTTTTTTAAAACAAAGGGTGTTATCTAAATCTGATCCTGGGACCCATGATCTCTGCTTTTGTAATATAATTTAAAAAAATTCCTTTTTCACTTTTCTTATTCTTGAGTCTAGCCCTTTGACGCAATCGAGCAGAAGCCAATCGACTTCCGCCGACATGCGTCGGCCTGGGCAATACCAGCTGTTATCAACCTATATACCCCCTCCTTTCATAGAGTAATACAATGTGCTGAGAGATGATTTATGTGCAGCTCCTACCACTTTTTCTACATGTCCCTTAACTTTTAAAAGGCTTCACACACCAAAACAGTAATAGTTTTGACATTTAATTCCTCACCACAAAGGTGTTATTCAAGTGCAACCTTGTGATTTACCATTCTTCCCGATGGATTTGTGAGACTTCGCTCGACAGGGGGAATCTACATATCCTTGCTTCATGCGTGGGTTCCGACACCATCAGCCCCAAAAAGGGCTGTTATCAAAATGTAACCGCGCCCAGCGCCCAGCATACTTTCCCTGGGTTACCTAATCAAAGTTTAGCTACATAATTTTTAATTATATAAGTCATGGCAAACCCTTTTGCAAGATGGCGCCATCTATGCTTGACCCAGTGACCTGTCAGTTTCGGGTCTCCCACCCAACACGCTAGCCTTTATAACACCAGCCACCAATAGCTCATATCAATTTCAATTATGTGCAGTGCACATTTATCCTATGGTACCTGATTTAAATAATACCATTTTGATGATAAAAATAACTCCTGGCAATCCTTAATCTAAGATGGCGCTATCCGTTTTTGACCTAACAGTCTCGTTCCACCTTTTCCATCTCTGATTGGACAACATAAGGCATCTCCGACGCGTCACAGAGGGAGTGATCCTGCTTCCTCTTTCACGCGTCCACTCTACAAACACCAGCTACTATTAACTGACACACCTCCACTCCTTAGCCTGCGCTGTGAGAGGAAGTCACTACATCCCTGCCCCGAGCGTCAGCTCTGACACACCAGCCGCGATTGGCGGATACCCCCGCTCTCCATTGGATCAGCCTGCGCTACGAGAGGGAGTTATCACATCCCTCCCTGGGCGTCTGCTCCAACACATCAGCTGTGATTGGCAGCTACCCTAATTGCAATGGTTTTTAAACCATCCATGCTTAGGTGCCTGTCAGATCCAGGAAGTGAACAAGCCCTAACAGGCGAAACGCGTTTTCCATGGACCTCCACAGGGGACCATCTCACGGAGTTTTTTTGCTGCCAGCATTCTCTCCCATAATTGTGACACTTGGAATATCTCCACTCAACTTCTCAATGTGCTTTATCGTAAGCTTGCACCCACAGGGTGAATGCACTTATACAACTATGTGTTATGTTATGCTTTATTGATACATACTTACCCTCTGATACATAGTTATTGTGTGTTACAATTTTGCTAAACCACAAGCATTATTGGAGAGTAAAGTTACCTAATCTGTGTACCGAATAACACTTATATATATTTTTCGGGCAAAATGCCTGAAGTATACATGCTGTGACCACTCTGAATTATTAACAGAGACATTTTTTCAGTTCATCTCACAAAGGGATAACTTTGCTACTCCTAATTTTTCTATCACTTACTGTTTATCTGTTGGTTTACACCTAGGATTTACACATAACTTGTCAGAGAATCGTTGTTCCTGTGTTTGAGCAGTGCTTATTTTCTATCCTGAGCAACGGATATACCTAGTAGCTGGCCTAAAGGTTGATACGATTTTTTCTGACTTTGACTATTTTCCGTGGACTCTCATTCACGATTCAGGGCACACGGCGCCACTGTAGTGGTGTCCGCTGAGCCGTGTCTAACGTGGACAGTAGATCCACATGTTATACTTTTCTTTCCTTGCATACCTATGTCTCTCTGAAAATTCTTATATAGGTGCACTCTCATTGGTATAAAAATCACATATTCTCCTCTACTATCATACCACGCTGCTAATGCCCAATCTCTTCCGATCTTGGAAGCCAAACAGCGTTGGGCTGGGTCAGTATCGGGGGAGGAGACTTTCTGAGAATACCCGGTTTTGTAGAGTATGAATTATTTTCTCTTTATGAGAAAAGTGACACCAACAGCAGTATCACCACTTTTTCTTCCTTCATATCTTCCTTTTTGGTTATCAATTCAGCACTTGGCCACAAAGATAATAATTAGTCTTTAATTATTCCATACGTGTCTATAGGGATAGACAACTAACCAGCAAAGTGTATGGTATTGACCCAGTAAATGGTCTCTCATAAATACACTTAATACTCTCTTGACTTCCTTTTGGTCCCATCTATACAGAATTTCTGTACTGGTCAGGAGAAACAGGTGTCAGACAATCAAGTGTCTCCCACCTTTCTAATCACTCCCTGTGACTAACAGACCAGAACATTTTAACATTTTTTTAGTAAAATTATTTTTCATTCACTGTTGGATCTTATATGTGGGTAACTATATTATTTTTAATCTTTAATAATAAACAGATGTTTTAACACAATTTCTCACATATATCCTAGGAATTTTCCTAGATCTAACTAAGAGTGCGCCCACACAAGAGCTTTCTTTTTCTCCCTTTGCTAGTATTTGTACTTCCTAGCTCTGGGCGCACCACCAAATAGGACCATAATTGAAAGAGTGAAATTTTTCTTTCTACAATTATAAATCGTCCACCTTTGGTTTTTTATTTATTACTTCAACATACCTTGACCAGTGCCCGGTGGTCCTTCTTTTTGTCACAGTTCTGGCACCATGACAGGTCTAGTGAATGACAGGTCCAAAAGAAAAACTGCCTATCACATACACAAATGAATGGTCTATTTTGTGTTCTCGAAATGTGAGAGGATGCTGAATTACTGTATGTGGAGAAAACTCATGCTAACATGTAGTAAACATGAACTCAGAGATATTGTCATGGTTGGAATCTAACCCATGGCCCCAGTGTTGTGAGGTAATAAAGCTAGCCACTGTGCCGCCTGTGTACATTAGTTGTATATTAATTATATATTACTAGTTGTTTGATTAAAAAAGTCAACTTGTATTTTTTGTTTAGTGTTCCTTTAAGTATCATATCTGTTTATTTGGCTGTACTGTTTATGTTGTACAAACTTTTATCCAGACAGCTTGAAAATAAATCCCACAAGTAACAAGATCACATTTTTGAAACCACATTTGGTCAACGCACATTATAAAAACTAGGAAAGAACATTGAAAACTGAAACCTGTATTTCATTTCCTTTTCCATAAACATTACCAGAAGGAATATTTCACGAGATTATTCAGAATTTCTTTTAGTATGGCTGTTGAAAGAGGCATGTAGAAGCAAGGTAACGTGTTTCCCAACTGAATTAAATGTAAATAACTTTGTGTCACTTCAAAAGCTCCTTGAATAAAAGGCAGGAGCTGAGATGATACTTACCATGTCAAAGAGAAGTATTTAGCATGCTTTGTTTTGATATATGTCTTTGAAGCAGGCCCAAAAACTATCTAAGAATTGAGATACACTCGATTACACTTGGGCATTATTTCTTGTGCCTTGATCAAGATGATGAAACAAATATATTGTGCGTATTTCTGACTTCAAGCTATTAGTGAACTATTATGTCTGCATGCTGATAATACACAATAATTAACTATTAACAATCATACTGTGAAGTCTAATTAACTTACAGGAATAAAAGCAATACTTTATATACACCGATGTTCAGGCCGCTGCGACCGTTAAGCATGTGTGTGTATAACCCCTATCAAATGCATACACGTTGCGTGCGCACGCCGTCATGCTGTTAGCTCAGAGTAGCTACACGTGCAGTGGAATACACTCTATAACCCCTAACAGGAAAAAGGAATGCGACACCAATTGTATTTAAAATGTTGGGATCCAACCCACCAATAATTATTTACTAAAAAGGGGGTTACAACAATAATACAATCACATAAGAGAAGAGGCTACAGTCAATGGATACATATGTTTGGTTCGCCTGCGCCACCCAGTTCCGGTCATCAGTCAATCTGGGTAGATGACCTTCAGAGAATGTGTCTGACCGGCCAGGATGCATGGCTTTTATACATTTGTACAAATCATGAAAAAAATGGGAACTGTAATCTCTTCACCTATAGGTCAAAGGGCTGGTCATTTACAGTACAGGAGGGGTCATAGGTTGGTTTGTATAGGTGGGCGATGCCTGGTCCAGTATCACTTGCAGTTGTTCTCTTATGGGTTCCTGCCGAATATCAAGAGTACAGTAAATACAGTTAATATTAATATTCTGTTCCTGCGCATATCTATGCACAGGAGCGTGCTATCTTCTTCAAACTGCTACCGGAATATTGCTCTTAAAATACTGTACAGCTGGATACCAAACACCACCTCCTAACCTAATTCTGTCCCCTCATATCCTGTAAAGTCGAATCCCTCTGTTGTTATACCTTTTAAGCATATGTAACTTGCTGGCGTGGTGCATGTTGGCTATGTGTACATTATGTGCTATGTAAGTTAAATATGAGATATGTCTTTGTGGCTTTTCCATGCAAATGCATATCCTACCGTAATTACTCATACCACATACTAACATGCAAGACCGCGTGAGCGATTATACATAGCTTGCGAGTATGAGCACGCACGGCAGAACAAGCACCCGCACGGAGGCCATCTGTGTGGTGTTTGTACGTGATGCGCGTGGCTATAATATTTTCGACTTCAACAGTCCACCCTTTGGCAGTCAATAATAACTGCCACACATAACTAATAAACTGAAAATATTATCTACACAATATATACAAAGTTTGGATGACTGGGGAAGAATTGTAGGTAGGAAATGTATAGCCTAGTGAGATAGGAAAAAGAATGTATGTATGAATTAATGTCTGAGGGGCATGTATCATCGTGCCGTATAGTAAGCTTCGAGGTATTGCAAAGTATACATTAACTCCTTCTCATCCCGTATTAAGGGTCTATAAATGAGCAAACAAACACTACCGAGCTCTTTCTAGGCAAGGTCATTAGCCCTCACCTTTCTGGCTTCTTATACTAACAAATGGGGAGCACATTTATCTGATGATAGATGGAGGGGAAACGTATGTGTGTGCTACTATGTGTGGATAACGTTTATCGACTATGTGTGCCATTAACGGAGTATTTCAGAGATGAAGGCAAGACACATAAAAAAATATACATTCACATAAATTTGGGTATGGTTGACGTCTTTTCCGGTTGGATGTTTCTGGGTAGAGGGGGAAACAGAGAGAAATGGTGAAAGAAACAGGCCATGAAATTCATTTGCAATCCTTATCATAACACTGTTTCTACAATCTGCTGCTGTAACAATGCCCTCGCTCCTTAGACTCATCAAATTTGTGCTATGTTTGCGCTGCGTCAAAATTCGAACACCCCTGTATATCAGACCAATAATTATGATGACACCCAGGACACAAAGGAGAAACTTTCCTACATTCACAATTACATTTTGCGCCCACTGACCCAGCCGGTCAGTTCATTACCCACAGCCATCAAGGTAAGGTTGTGTTTACTCCTGAACTCCCACTTTAACTGCAAGATCTCATCCATCTTTTGATCGATTATCTCCGTGGGGTCGTCAGTGCTATTTGTAATATACGTACAGCACTTCACACCATATTGAGTTGCCAGGGTTACACAGTAACCACCTGTCACAGCCGTAACATAATTAAGGACCATCCTGTGCTGGATCAACTCCTTCTTGTAGGCTTGTAAATCCCTGTCCGTATACCTGAAGGTGTCATCATACATTTCGGTGATATTATCTATCAAGTTCGCATGCGCTTGGATGTACCTATAATTTATAGTTCCTCTTGCAGTACGGGTGATATCTAATGCGAGAAGGAACTGAATCCCAGTGGATTCATAGATCAAATCAGAGGCTGCGTGCTCTGCCCTATCTATGAGGTGTCTCTTGATGATGTGTTCATAATTGGTATGAGTATAAGGAGTCTAAGCGTTGTGGTGAATGTCTTTCATTTTATCGTGGGTTATGGTCATGACCTCTGGTAGTACTCTCCCAATATAACACAACCACTCAGAGCTCGGAGTAAGCCACTTGTACGCTTTCCTCCCACATATGAAATAGGCATCATCTGGAAGAACATATGGGACAAAATGCATCAACACCATATCACATATCTTCCTGATAAAGGATCCGGTCCCTAGTTCTCTCATTTGCTCAGTACAAGTATCGGGCTGGATGATGTGAGCACAATACCCCTGTGACACTTTCCCAGCCCACATGGTTTTGATCCCGCGTGTATACCTATACCGAAAATACTTCCCACTGGTGGCTATCTTGCGTACAAGTTCAGAGTCGATAAGTAGGCTATCAGCTCTGTGTGAAAAGGTCATTGTCTGGTTATTCCATGTCGCTTCCCAATTTCCTGGTTTTCGGGAATTGGACATATTAAAACACAATAGTGACCTATCTACATGGTACTGGTTGAGCTTCAAGCTAGGGGGCCTAGATATATTGAATTTCTTGTCCACCGGTCTCCCACCCCGTAATTCGAGTACCTCATCTATCGTTAAAGGGTATGGCACTAATCCCGACTTACTCTGTCCTTGAGGTACCTGTGAGTACACCCAGCATTCTGTTTGGTTTAAGACCACACCCACTAATGAGTGGTAATCACTCAAAGGATGTCGGCCAATGTCGATATTACTATTTGACTGACATCTCTGGATGCACCCATCTTCGACTATATTTTCGCAATGCTTACATATACAATATTCATCAGACAATAACCCTTCACATTGCCTCGGAGCTCGGTGACTACCAGATCACTTACTGATACCAGCCTTTACTAGAGTGATATGCTGCTCCTGAGATCCTATGAATCCGTACTCGCCATCAGAATCCATTCCAGATCCTTGCTCAACATCTCAGGGGCCCTCAGAAAACAGATTGTCCTGATCAAAAACAGAGTCACCAGAAAAAGCCTAAACACAGTCTCTTGATGTAGATCCATTTAGTTAAGGAGCAAAAATAAGAAGGGAAACAAAAATAAAAAATGCAGTGGGGGGGTTGAAAAAAGAAAAATGGTACAACAACCGTCTTTGATTTTGATGTTCTCTGCGCTCAGGTGCCGTTCAACAGGCCTGCCTCTCAGCTTTCCCGGAACAAATTCTCTAGTGATAAGAGTTTCTCTTCACCTTGCTCTTTGTCACAAGTTTTCTCCGGGTCAGCAACCTTCTTGCAGTGGGAAGAGTGGACCCAAGTCTCTCTCTCAGCAACCTTTAGTGCTGTCGTGCTGGTCAACAAAACTTGATACGGTCCTTCCCACCTGTCTACGAGGCAACCTGAGCGTAGAAAATTTAGAATCATCACATAATCCCCAAGTTCAATGTCATGAAAATTACTGTTTGGTAGGTCAAGAATCGCCAGTTTTAGATTCCTTTGCTGGTTGCTCAGTTGCTGGCTCATCCTAACCAAATATTGCACAGTTATTTCATTATTGCACTTCAAATCATCCTGGGGGTCTATCAAAACATGGGGTTGTCACCCAAAAAGAACTTCGAAGGGTGATAAGTTAAGTGGTGACCTGGGAGTGGTTCTGATGCTGTACAACACTAGTGGCAAAGCTTCTGGCCACAACAATGCAGTTTCAGCCATCACTGTGCTCAGTTTATTCTTAATAGTGCTGTTCATTCTCTCCACCTTTGCACTATCCTGTGGCTGGTATGGAGTATTCAGCTTGCTATTAATACCCATCAGTTTGCACATGACCTGAAAGACTTCACCTGTTAAATGGGTACCCCTATCACTTTCAATCATTCTAGGGATACCATATCTGCACACAAATTCCTGCACGATTTTCTTTGCAGTGAACATAGCAGTATTTGTGGCAGCGGGGAATGCTTCTACCAGTTTGAAAAGACATCGGTACATACTAACACATACTTCAAATTCCTACAGGTTGGTAACTGTATGAAGTCGATTTGTATAACCTGAAAAGGTCCGTCTGTAGGAGGGATATGGGATGGCTCCATTGGTATTGCCTTACCAATATTCTTCCTCAAGCAAGTAAGACATGTCATTGCTTTCTTACCTGCATGAGAAGAGAATCCTGGTGCACTCCAGTAAGCTCTTACCAGTTTGCACATACCTTCCTTACCCAGATGAGTCAGACCGTGTGCCGCCTCAGCTAGGCTTGGGAGATATGCCCTGGGGGCCACTGGCTTACCGTGTCCATCTGTCCAAAGCCCTGAGGACTCCTGACCATTTCCCTTCACCTTCCAGACCGCCTTCTCCTGTAGGGAACACAAATTTTGCATTTCAAATAACTTGCATGTTAACCGTGTTAAATGTCATCAGTGGTGTGATGTTTGTTTGTATGGTGGTGCTTGCTGCTTTGTCTGCCCGACTTTGTCTGCCTGGCTGTTACCAAGTGAAATTGGGTCTTGGTTGTGAGTGTGTGCTTTACACTTGATAACAGCCACTCTGTCCAGTTCCTGTATTGCTGTCTGAAGCCTCTTGATGTATGCCACGTGCGCTACAGGTGTGCCAGCTGCTGTCATGAAATTTCTGAGGTACCACAGGGCCCCAAAATCATGCACCACTCCAAAGGCATACCTAGAATCCGTGTATATATTAGCTGACTTAACCCTTCGCCAACTCACATGCTCTCGTCAGTGCTACCAGCTCAGCAACTTGTGCTGAATGAGGTGGGCCAAGGGGTTCAGCTTCTATGATACCTTCGTCATCTACAACTGCGTATCTGGTGCACAGGTCTCCCGATTCCGTCTGTCTGTGGCAACTACCATCAGTGTAGGAGGTAAAGTCTACGCCTTCCAGTGGGTTGTCACTGATGTCAGGTCTCGCAGTGAATGTCTGGTTCAGGTATTCCATACAATCATGCCTATCAGTGTCTGCACTAAATCCTCCTTCATCATTGTTCTCCCCTTTGTACATGACAAGGCACACTTGGCAAGTAAGTTGCAGGATTTAGTTAGCTGCACCTCTTAATGGTGATGTTTACAGGGGCCATCAGTGATAGTTCCCACTTTGTAAACTGAGCAGATGAGACATGTCTGGTTTGGGCGGAGTTTAGCAAGGCTGATACTGCATGTGGTGTATGGATGGTCAAGTCGTGTCCTAACACTATGTCCTCACTCTTACTCCCCAGCAAAGCTGTGGCTGCAACACTTCGCAAGCAAGTGGGGGGAGATCGTGCTACAGTGTCCAACTGTGCACTGTAGTAGGCTACCGGTCTGCTGGCATCACCATGTTTCTGTGTTAAGACTCCTGCCGCGCACCCAGCGCTTTCAGTACTGTACAATTCAAAGGGCTTCTCATAATCTGGCATACCCAATGCTGGTGCTTGCGACAAGCACTGTTTTAGTCTCTCAAACGCCAGTTTGGACTCATCTGTGTTAGAGACCCATTCTGGTTTATTCGAGGAGACCATTTCTTGCAGCAATAGTGCCAGTATAGATCCAGTTCCGACAGTACCCACACATTCCAAGGAAAGTGCAGATCTGTTGCTGAGTTTGTGGCATGTCATGTCGTGAATGGCCTGTATTCTATCAGCGGTCAAGTGCCTAAGTCCCTGTGTCAAGCAATGCCCCAAGTATTTAACCTTAGTCTGACACAACTGCAACTTATCCTTTGAAACCTTGTGTCCTGTCTGGAAGAGATGAAACAGAAGCTGTTTAGTGTCTGCCAAGGACGACTCGAATGAGTCAGAGCACAACAACAAGTCATCAACATATTGTATTAGCACCGACCCACTCTCAGGTTGAAAAGATTGCAAACAGTCATGTAAGGCCTGGGAGAAAATACTTGGGTTGTCAATAAAACCTTGGGGGAGACGAGTCCAGGTGTACTGTACTCCCCTGTAGGTGAAAGCAAAGAGGTATTGGCATATAGGGACAGAAAAGAAAGCAGAACAGAGATCGATGACAGTGAAGTATTTAGAGATGGAGGGAATTTGCATGAGGATGACAGCTGGATTGGGCACTATGGTGAATTGACTCTCCACTATCTTGTTTATCCCCCTTAGATCCTGCACTAGCCTGTAACCCCTCCCCCCACTCTTTTTCACAGGGAAGATGGGACTATTGGCTGTGCTGGACAT